>NW_010401285.1:0-238 GCF_000710305.1 Buceros rhinoceros silvestris
GGGGGGGGAGGTGTCACATTTTGGGTGGGGGGATATGCCAGCACCCAGCACCCACCAGCATCAAGGTGGGGGGAACCTTGATGCTTTGTTTTGGGGGTCCCCCAGCACCCACTGCCCATTTTGGGGGGGGAACCTTTGGTACTTCACTTTGGGGGGACCCCAGCACCCCCCTCCCTCATTTCAAGGGGGGGACAACCCCCTCAGGGGGGTGTTGCATGGCGGGGGGGTCCAGTCCCAA
>NW_010401285.1:533-734 GCF_000710305.1 Buceros rhinoceros silvestris
GTCTCTTCCCACCCCCATCCCCATTTTTGGGGGTGGGCACAAACTCCTCAACCCTATTTTGACAGCTCGGGGGGCACTGCCGGGCCCCCCCACCCCCATATTTATTTTTCGGTGGGGGGGGATTGCCCCCTTATGTCCCCCTGCTCAAACCCCCCTCCTAGGTACGTCTTCTCCTGGCACTGCCCCGACGGCCCCGGCCTC
>NW_010401286.1:0-222 GCF_000710305.1 Buceros rhinoceros silvestris
CCCGCCCTCCCCCACCTCCCGCCGCCGCCAGCCCGGTACCGCTGCATCCCCAGGACTGCTGCACGGGCCAGGGTGAGGAGTTGCGGTCCAGCACAGGCTGGAGATTGCAATCTCACAGCTTCTCCGGATCATCACGGCAGCGTGGGGGCTTCTTCTCCCCAGGGCCTCCCTGCAGACGCATGGAAGAACAGAGTGGCAGGGGCCGGCAAAATATTTTGGAGC
>NW_010401286.1:322-1960 GCF_000710305.1 Buceros rhinoceros silvestris
GTGGCAGCGCACGGCAAATTATTTGGGACCGGGCACTGCTGCAGCCACGGTATAAACACTGCTGGCTTGATGTTCAAAGGTATGACAAGACAGTGGGAGACACGAGCGTCCGGTACACCTGAACATCAGACCAAGATACCTCTGGAGGGAGAAAGGCCGTTCTTGGAGCTGGGGTGCCACAATGCTACGTATCACAAGAATCGCCCACAAGTTGTGGTATTTAGGGTCATGGGCACTGCTGCAGCCACGGTATAAACACTGCTGGCTTGATGTTCAAAGGTATGACAAGACAGTGGGAGACACGAGCGTCCGGTACACCTGAACATCAGACCAAGATACCTCTGGAGGGAGAAAGGCCGTTCTTGGAGCTGGGGTGCCACAATGCTACGTATCACAAGAATCGCCCACAAGTTGTGGTATTTAGGGTCATGAACTTAAGTAACTGCAGTCCTTAAGGATACACAGAAAAATTAATCAATCAAAATCGAACACACTAGACATCAAGAGTGCACACAGAGGGTGAGAAGGAAGGAAAGGAGTCCTTTACAAATTTAGGGCAGTCATCCAGGGAAAGCAGCAAAGCAGAGAGCTCACACAGACCAACTTCTTGTATATGGCCAGCTCCCTGTCCAATTTTGACCATGTTAGATTTGCTTTGTGAAAATACGCAGTTCAGCTAGGAAAAACCTCCAACAATTCTGCAAAACGTACAGTTGCTTCATTCCCCTTCCCAGTTTCCTCCCCATCAAAGCACAGCTGTGCAGCCTTTGAATCCTGCAGGTAGCTAACCCTGTGAAGCCTTTTCCTACCTCCTTCCCAGCCAAAGGCCCTGGGAGCAGCCCCATGCCCAGCCTACCCTATCACTCAGCATCCCTTAAGGTTTCTGCCTCCTCAGTTGCCTCAGAAGCTGCACTGGCCCTTACTGTGGCTGCACTCCCACTGAGAAGGGGGGAAGCTGCACCTGGGAGTGAAGATGACATGGAAAAGAGTCTAGAATAGCAGAATAGAAATTAAGCAATG
Organism: Buceros rhinoceros silvestris; assembly: GCF_000710305.1. Lineage (NCBI taxonomy): Eukaryota > Metazoa > Chordata > Aves > Bucerotiformes > Bucerotidae > Buceros > Buceros rhinoceros. The sequence goes on from NW_010401286.1 coordinate 1,343, forward strand.
TGAAAAAGGTAAGTTGATGCCCATGGAAACAGTAAGTGGAAAACCAGCAATCATCTGACCAGCCTAGGTTAAACTCTGCCTTGCCATCATCAAGATTTGGCACCCTTCCACCAGAGGGCTAGGTAAAAATGTCACCACAGCAGTCCTGGTTTACTGATTTTCTTGGTTCTGGAAAAAAAGACACTAACTCTTTTTGCAAGAAGCAATGGATGACCTGCCCTTATCAGGCAGCAAAACTCCTACTGACTCCCACATGGACTGAGTTTTCATTCAGTGATTGATGGTACAATGGGGTGAGAAGGCACCACATGGTTATTCAGAGGATGTAGCTCCAGTCTCTTTTCAGGTCTGTCAGGTGTCTGCTGCATGTCCTCAGGCATCAAAACTGGCTATGCGGACAGTCTGATATATCTAGCACTCTTGCAAAACACCCTCCACTCCAGCCCTGCCATGGACAGGCAGGCTAAGAGAGAGCTTTGCTCCGTTAAGGAGCCAGCTCTTGGCAAAAGCTCAAGCAGCTGAAGCACAACACTTCAGAAAAGCACCAAAGAGAGAGTCGTAGCCCAGCTGTTTCCCTCATTCTCTGGCAATATGGGGACCGAAGTTTTCTTAGCCTGC
>NW_010401286.1:2062-7782 GCF_000710305.1 Buceros rhinoceros silvestris
TCTTTCCCTTCAGCTGACCTGCTGTATTTTTCATCTAGAAGAAGAATAGAGAAGCGTGTTGTTCTTACTGATCAGAAGCAGCTCCAGGAGACCTCCATCTCTGGGGGTACGTACAGTGACTGCCTGGAGGACTGCAGTGGGTATGTCCACGCTACTAACTACAATGAAAACCCATGTATGTCTTGCCAAACAACCTCCTTCAGCAAAGTCAAGAGTGGAGAGCACAGAGCACATTGGACATAGTGGCCTGCCACTACCCTCACTCGTTCTGGTAACTGCCGTGGCTGAAAAGATGCAAAGATAAATCAAGTGAAAAAACAAGAAAAATGGCATATTCTCCCTTGGACCGCCGCACCGCTTTCCTGATCTGCCAAGACTTGGAAGATCTCTTGACCTAATGGAAATAAGTGTGTTTTTTAGTATAAGGACACACTGTATTTGGCAAATGCCATGCCAGCTCGCCTTGGACTGTTCCTTGCATCCTGCTGTGCATCAGCTGGCAGGTAAACAGCAAAGATCAGTTCACCCTGTACAGTGGCTGAATTAATGTGCTTCCTAAAGAGCACAATGAGCATTATGTGACTCAAGAGCCTGGTGGCCAGAGAAATCCTTTCTGCCCAGAATGGACCCAAATGAGTCCCCTCTGACCCAAGTTGGTAGGAGCAGGGAGTACTTTAATCCCCTTTAGGATCTGGTCACCGCAGCAGATGCTGTGCTTCATACCTGCGTAACACAGTGACACAGCAAGTGACTTTAGCTGCTTTTTGCAGCAATTGCAAGAATAGTCTGTGGCCACGCTCCAGAAGGATGGAGCAGCCACAGGGAATAATAATCTTCAGATACACCAGTCAGTCCTCTCACCCTGGATCCCTCTCCACCTTACCACCACTTCCAAAAATAGCTTGCAAATTGTACAGAAAGGATGAGGACAGGGAGATATTGTTCCTGGAACTCTGAATTTCTACTTGAGTTGCCCTTGAGCCTTCCCCAAAATATTAGGCTTATGCCAACCATTTATTCAGTGAGTGCAGTGCACTCCAGCTGGTTGGACACTAGAGCTAAGAGCAGACATATATCTGCTGCTCCAGCAGTCTATTTTCCCACCAGTGAGTGCCTATATCTCTTCCTCGGCGCTGATGGAATAGCACATCATAGATAGAGAAGATACGTTTGCGATATCCCAAGCATCAGATGCTGGCAGGTGACCACTGCAGGACTCCTTTGTATAACGTGGCTCACAAGAACAGACATGGGATCCTTAAACTGAAGGGCCAAGATATTTGCCAAGGCTTCACACGCTAGGCTGGGCAAGGCTGGAAAGAGAAAAACGAAACCACTCCCACCTGCTTTTTCCTTTGAAAGAATTATGGTAAGTAATGCAATTCTCATGTCTCAGGGAAAAATATCTTTCTGAATCAAATTTGAAAAGAAAGCTTTTTTCCAGGATGATACTTTTTTCTTTTTTCTTTTCCCTTAACAAGGCTCTTTAAAAAAAACCCCACAAAACAAAAAAAATGATGGTGGGGATGCAGTTGGGTTCAAGAGCTGTAATAGAAGCCAACACTTATATCTCCTTTGCTGTCTCCCAGCTTATTAATGGGTTATCTATTGTCAGATGGGAATTTTATTGAAGGTGACATTGTTTACAAATTGATCAAAATCAGCTTCAGTGAAATGTCCTTCTAAGATATAAAAAGATGGATAAAATTCACTCAGTTGATCATTAATAACTTCAGTCTGTGGATTGGTTATCTCCTTTTGGCAGAGGAAATAGTTTGTAAATTGGACTGTTTTAATCCTGAGAAGAAATATGACAGACCTTCAGAGATACACCCAATTAACTACCTCTGTACCTTTTCAACAACAACAACAAAAAATTAAAACAACCTCCTTTATTGATTTTGCTGAACACCTGTGTGTGCAAAACAGATGTCACTACACGGAAGAAATAGCAATACACCTTGTCAACTCATCTATCCCAGGAGATATTTTTCTCCTGGCCACAGGGATGGTTATGTGGGAATACCATCCCAAGTACAAAGGTTTGTGAGTTTGGAAGTCTGCATACTGGAAACAGCAGAAGCATCAGGCCTGGGAGAGGTAGGTATTTACTAGTTTAGTCTCATCTTCCCTTGCTGTCCAAAGGCAAGTGCAGTCCAGCGCAGGCACCGTGAGTCCAATGCACTTCTCACATAGGCTTTCAGGCAAGCACTGCCGGTGCGCCAGTCAGAACAACCTGTTCCCTGCCCCAGCAATGTCCTCTGCTTGCATTCTGGCCACACAGCAAGACCTCAGGAATATCTGAGTGAAGCCAGCCCCAAAATAACAGGCAAATTTCTGCACTCCTTTGATGCCAGATGGCAGGAGCTGATGTGTCCACGGAAACCCGGGTGAATTAGTCATACTTTCAAATTTCTCGGCACTGAAGTAGACCACCATGCTGTTTCTTTCTCCAAGGCCTCTTTGACCCACACCTTGAAAGCAGTCTCTCTCTGCCCATCCCCAATTCATGGGAAGGGAGTCATACAGCCAAGCTCAGCCAGCACCCTACAGCTGGGCTGAGGCACTGCTTCCCCTAGACCTTTCCACCATCGTGGGCATGCTGGTTTGTCTGGTTTCTTCATCACAGTTATGTAGTACCTGGGACACACTGACTTTGCTTGGTGCACTGCAAAGTGCTCCTTTCCTCAGTAGCTCAGTAGGAATAAATGCATTTCTATGCACCCCACCCCTGTGATTTCTGATCACCCTGGATCACCACAACACACTTTGAGATAATCCACAATCTCATCCAGTATCTCCATCTTTTCTACATGTTCTGAGCTTTCCTTGGCTGCTCCCAGTAAAAGAAAACTTCCTCAGCTACAAAATCCTCTTCTCTCTCCCCAGCTCCTGCCCAGAGTCCTCCTGTGTTTCAGTTTGTGTCTACAAAACCAAAGCCTTTCATTCAACATTTTGAAATCCTTCATCCGTTTATCACTCCACTCCTCCAAACCCGGTCTATGCAGACATTTTTGAAACAAATTGCTCCCCAGGGCTTCAACTACATCTTTTCTTCGGACACGCCGTTCTTGCTGCGGTTAACAACTGTCCGTTGTACCATGTCAGGCACATGCTGCTACCATTAGCAAATTGTGGATGCTGCATCCACATAGAAGTATTTCATAATGCTGCCATTTACACAATAACTTTCTAAATTGTACATCGACATACTTCCCCAAATCATTACAGTAGGTGAATTAAATCTTCCACTAAACACCAGCAAATGGTGGTAATGACAAGTCTTCTAAGTAGCACAGCCCATAAAGCTCAGAAAAAGGAAATCAATCACTCTTCCTTTTTTTTTCCCCAGAACTGCTAAAGAATTTATTACACACAGCTGTGACAGAAAATAAATAGATGACAAAACTGAGAAGAAATACACTAAAGTTAAGACTCATGTGGACATATTCCTGCAGTTGTGATACAAAATGGGTCTTCGAGAATCTTGTTTAGTAGCAGTGTTGCTGTGTCTTTGATGGTCTAAAGGTGCAATAACTTCTACAGAAAAGCAATAACTTTTACTAGACCAGCTGATGTAGCTGAAAAATACCAGCACGCTTTTGGGCACAGTGAAGCCCTGAAGAAGGGCTTCCACGCTTGAAAACTCATCTGTTTTTTCCTTATTACATCCGCTGGTCTAATAAAAGATATTGCAGCTTTCTGCATTTCTTAACTATTTGATGTTCATTGGCAGCTAGTAACCACACATAACGTTTTGCAGCCACTTCCTTGCTTTTGCCTATGAGGACTAAAAATAAGTACAGAGTCCAGAAAAACAAGAGGCTAAAATCCTTGTGCCAGTGGACATCTTAATCTTGGTATAACTAATGGTGTCTGTACCAATAATTTGCAAAAAAATCTTCTAATCCAGTGAGTTGTCTAGAAAGGCCAGAGATATCCCAGGTAATGGTGAAAAACCTGGGGATACACAGGACAGTCTGGAAAACACAGAACAGAGACTTCCACGTTCATAAACACCAACTTTGCCAATCCCATAGAGCAACACAGGCATCTCTGTAGCACCCTCACAGCTACTCCCAGTTCAGGAGGGTTGCTTGGTCCAGTGACCACAATATTGTCTGTGTTATTCTGCAGCTGAGCAAAGCATCTTGTTGGACTGAGGCAGGAGAGAGCTCAGATCTTTGGTATCCACAAAAGATCTGGATGAGATAGGTAGCCCATGCACTAACGGGGGGAAGGGTATGTATTACTGGCCTAAAGGTCGATTTGGTCAAGGTTGCCCACCTATAAAGCATGATGCTACTTATTACCACTGCACTGAAGGGACTGTTAAATTTTGGAGTGCATGTACCTCACCCCTGCCTGTCAGCGCTTTCATGGGACAAACGTTCAACATCTTCTGGGTATGACTTGATCCTCAAGCATAGGGAGACAACCACATTCCAGGGGTGACTCCTCCGAAACCTAGTCAGCCATGTGACAACAAATTAAGTCTTCTGTTTAATTCTATTTAATAAGAATAAAATAATATGAGAACAAAACACAAGCTTGCACTTTGACATGACCTGCTGATTAACAATTCTAGTTGTCCGTGCTCCGCTTCAGACTCAAACCTCTCCTTGTAGCAGCATGCGCTGTGCTGCTGGGAAGCTATTCTGAGCCCATGCCAGCTGATGTTCCTTTCACCTGTTCTGTAAGGAGTCTAAACCACTCTATAAACCAAGTTTTCAAGCTATTATTGACAGTATTGCCTGTTGTTTCTTAGCATTAGTCATAGGCCACATGGTATTTGTCAGAGTACACAGCACCTAAGGAGTTAATAGTATCTTGGATGTGCACAAATATAGCTGTGCTGAACATACTACTTTGGCACAATATGTCATGGCTTCCTATGCAGGGCAGAGTGTGCATAATTCACATTAGCCTGGGCCTGAAAGGGTTTGTTTCACAGTAAAAAGACTGAAAGCAGAACTGTATTTTTTTAGAGACTTTATCACGCTTGCTACATAATGAAAAAATCATCAGGTGAGTCCATCAGGGCCAGGATTTAAGCCAGAGGAAGAAGTCATCAGGGCTGACTTAGGCACAGCTGGAAGGATTAAACTCTGCCCTCACCAGACTAGAGGCAGGAGGTCCTAAAAACCTGAACCAGCAGGCACTATTGAGGAGGAGAGGAATAACTCCAGGTATAACACAAGGCAGATTTGCATCTCTTACCACAGTAAAGAACACAAAAGGTGAATATTCAAAATATGTTCATCAAACCTCTTTCAAATGCCTATTTAGGGATTATAATTCCAGAATCCATGTGAATTAACTGATGTGGGGCAGAATACAGCCCCTCCCTCTCCCTTCGCACTAGGGCTTTTAAACAGGTTGGTAAGTAGGATTTGTAAGCATCCTTTTGATGCTCACATGGGTAGCCCAGACACTGTAGTACCAAGCAAAGACAACGCTAACTGCCAGAAGGTTTTGTGGCTGAATCTACTCCCAACTGATTTTTTACTTCCCTTTATGTATACAGCAAGACATTTTCTTCTCCCTCCATTGCACAAAATGGTCGTTATAGCTGGCAATTACAGCACCAACACTAAAAACCCAGCGGACTCATAGAAGGTAGTGTCCTCAGTCCAAATCACATTTTCTCCAAGTCAGTGCAGGAATGAAGCTATGGTCCCACTATCTGACTTTAACTGTGAACGTAGGATTTCAGACTA
>NW_010401286.1:7846-13117 GCF_000710305.1 Buceros rhinoceros silvestris
TAGCTATGGTCCCACTATCTGCCTTTAACTGTGAACGTAGGACTTCAGACTCCAGGGCAGAGCTATCAGCCCTGCACCTTCTCTTATCCCTGCCTTCATTTAGCGGTGCTTAAAAAATGTATGCTTAAAAAGCAAAGTTGAGTTGTCTAAGTGCAAAGGAAAACCTCTTAATTAGCACTCAAATCAAAAGAAGTGGGGGAAATGAAGGAAAAGCGTAAAGTGATTTAACATTTTCAAGTGAATTTCCTAGACCTTTCCCCACTCCCTCCACCTCCTTTTTTTTTCTGAATCTACCAAGACAACAGCCCCTTTGGGCCAGTTGGACAGAAGAGTGCTGTCTGTAAAGCACTACGTTGGGACTGCCAGCTCATTTCACCCTGATGGCACTGATTTATACCAGTCCCTGGTCAAGGATTAAGCCCTCCATCAAATTTTAACAGCCCCTTGTCCCTTTAACGGTCTGATTTCAAGCAGGAACCCTTCTTAGACCCTGGATGTCTCTATGGTAACACAACAAGATCGTTTTGTTCTAGCCCACAGCATTGTGTGCATATTGAAAAGCACAGTCAAGATATTTCTCAGAGTCCAGATCAGCCAATTCTGAAGCCTTGCAAGAAAAATGATTATGCAAATTAAACTCCTAAAGGTGAATGGCAGTGAATGCTTTCAACAACAATACGGTTACAGTATGAGAAATGAGAACAGCAGTCTCAGCAAGGTGCCTTGCTCAGCAGTACAAAACCCACTACACCAGTTGCCTTACTTTTTGCTTATCTTAGCAAAAACAGTCTGGGGTAGAACGGGTCGTACCGACAAAAGCCGGTTTTATAGTTGTTGCTGCAGTACAGCCAAGATGGGGCATGGCCACTGCATGCAGAAGTCAAGTCTCCAGCTACCATAACAGGGTCTCTCTCACATTAAGAGAAAGGAAATAAAGATGCAACCTTTAGAACCCTGAGCTCAGGACTCGACAAGCAGAGGCAGTAATTGAAATGTCTTCCTCTAAGGCTGGGGGTAACCAAACTGCATCTTACGTATTTCCCTAGTGCCATCTGACTTGAGGTGGGCAGCAGTCTGTGGTATCGTTCACTTGCTGGTTTCCCCAGGAAACATCACAAGGAGGAGACTGGTCTCATGGAGTAATGCAAGTTGGAAGGACAGGAGAATGTCTCACGCCAGAGAGCACAAAACTGAGCCCAAGGAAGTTATTATCTCTCTGGTCATTTTTTCTCATTTTTTTGAAGGCTATCACTCTCCTGCTGAGTGCCAGTGTTTCGCTCGAATTCTTGCTATAGACAATACAGAAACAGACTTTATATGCAAATCCAAAAACCTACTGTCAGTGTAATCAAAATCTTAACAGTCTAATCAAAGAAGTATTATTTTCCTAGATCTAAGTATTAGAGGAAAAAATTAAAAATTACTATTATCTGGGAAAAGTCTGAGTAACAACAAAGTTGAAATTGTTTTCTACACTTCCTGGCAAACACCCCATCTTTCTCTTTGCAGGAAGGAGCACAGTGCTGATGTATTCTTCCTCCTACATCTAAGGTCCATATGGAGCTGGGGTTATACATTTTCTAGCAACATGCTACATCACACTCCTCCTTCCTTGGTCTGCAAGTCCACACTGCATCCGTACTTACATACGGAGAACTTTTTCATACATGGGATTTTGTTCTTTTTTCCTCTTTAATAATGGTTTTGCGCAGCTCTCATGTCTGCATTTTGTTATCTGATCAGTGGTGAGATTTTATAGAGCTGAGGTCTACACTGGTATCCTGCACCTCTCTGCTCATCCCCCCATGCCTCTTCTCCTCTGCACTGCATCCTCTGTCCCCTCTTTGAGGGCCTGTCACCACACCACACCTGCATTTCTCTATACTGTATCAGTATGAGGAGCAGGGAGCGTGTGACCTCTGCTGAGGCTGTCCTTTTGAAAACAAAAGGCTCCCAAAAGCATATGAGGTAGTAGCAGCTGAGTGTTGGTCAGCTAGAGAGAGCGTGTTCTGCTAGGGGAACACATAGCTCTTCAAACCCAGTTAGAGAAATATGGAGGATGAGGCTTTTAGGAAATGAATTGGAGTTTTCGTTTTGGGAGCACAGATTCAGCTCAATTTAGCTAAATTAAGCCCTTAATAATAAATTCACTTTTTTCTTCATCCGCATATTCTTCAAAGGCACGCACTGGGCCAACCTATGGGGGGGCTTCATTACCAGTTAGCCTTTGGGTGCAACTGGAATATGAAATAATTCTGAGAAGTCCTAGTTACTGCCCCCAGAATTATTCACTCTTTCTAGACATATCTAAAACTGAACGTAGACCAGATCCAAGTTTTTCAAGTGAATTTTTACCAGAAGTGGTTTTCTTCACATTGCATCTTTTTGTCAAGAAATTCCAGTTTAAGCTTCTGAAATACAGAAAAGGTTTGAAAGTTTTTTTTCTTAAAGCTTTGAATTAAAATTGTTGCTTGTGAGGCAACTGATCTGAGCAAAAAAAGTAATTATAAAACATTTCTTACTTCAATAACATAATTATGAAATTAACAATTTCAGCAGGGTCATCATTCGATTCAGACTAGCTTGCTCAGGGGTTTGACCAGCCAGTTCTTCAAAACTCCAAGAACAAAGACTCCACAACTTCTCTGAGCCACCTATTCCAGTGATTAATTATCCTCAGCAAAAAGGGTCTGACTCCATCTTCTTGGAGACTTCCACATATGCATTGGAAGACAGGAGTTTGTCCCCCTGACCCTGCTCTTCTCCAGGCTGAAGAAGCTCAGCTTCCTCAGCTTGTTGTTTTCACATGTGGTAGTGAATCAAAGCTTCGACATCACTGCAACAGTGCTTTTTCTCAGTTAAATTTAATCAGTAGAGAATGACGACAAGCTCATGCTCATAACGGGCCACGCTAACCAACTCCAGTTTTCTCAGAGTGGTGTCTGCATTAGCATAGTTTAACAATTTTAAGTGTGTGTAGGACAGAAAAGGTCTAAGTGACTTCCTTGGATGTACCACTGTTCAAAAGACGATGCAGGTACTTCTGAATTTGTGACTGAGTTACACTAGTGTGTAAGGTTGTTTGGACTCCTCTCATGGACTCCTGATCATACCCCCAGTGGCCCAGGGCAGCTTTTTCTGAAGTTATCCTTCCCACCGCCATTCAGCTCCAAGTTGAAGATGGCACGGATTTCTTCTGAGTGTAGAAATATCAGCTTCAGTTACCAGGGATACTGCGTTCTATAATGGTTTCCAGGAGGTGTCAGGACCAAGAATGCATCCTTCTCCGGAAAGAGTACAAAGCAGCTGGCTTTCTCTAGAAAGGCGAAGGCAAGCACCTACAAACCAGATTTTTCAGAAGCGTTTCATAAAATGGATCTTGATGTTTTGAAAAGACAAGAGCACAGTCTTTATCTTACCTGTACCAAAAGGAGCCCAGAGCAGACTTTGACCCTTCTCAGACAAAAAATGCTGTTGATTCTTTCTTCCTTAGCCCCATTCCTCATTACTCATGTGTTGCTAGCAAAAAAATCAGAGGACTGTGCAATGATGCATTCATGTTGTTGGACTGGAAATTTAAAACCTTCCCCATTGGATTAAGTAAATGCAGAAAGTAACATGCAGTCAAGGGCCAGAATATGCCTTGGCCTGCAGCCCAATAAACGAATACTTAAGAAGCTGGCATCTCACTTCCACACAAATATAGCTCTCTGCTCATTACTGATCCAGTCTGAAATAGTGGGGAAGACTAGAGGAAAACAGACACCTGGCAGCGATGCTAAGTTTTTTCCCTGCGGAGTGATTTATGCAGTGATACTTCCTAAATCTCTCACAAGGGGAGCACAAGCTGTGCAGAGAACAGTAGCCCCAAGGTGTGACACAGAGGTGCTTGGCAGAGCTCCTACAACAGCCTCACAAGTCCTACAGGTAGAGGCATAACAGCAAGGTTTTTAGTGCAGTGACAGCAATGTGGAGTCGTGACTGTCATCTTCTTCGCAGTCATTTGGCAGGGGGTTCTTCCCCTCAGAGTAAAGGGGTAGCAGTTCAGTTTAAGCCTACTTTTCCTAGGCTGCTTGATGTTGAGAGATGGTCCCACAGCAAGGGTAGCTAATGCCTTTACAGGAAGCAGGAGCTCCAGCCTAGCTAGGATTCCTCATTGCCTTGGTCACACCTCTAAGGAGGCACAGTGACCTGTTCCTGCTTGGGACAGACCGCTTCCTCTACAGGCAAATTCCCCTTCTTTTCTGTAGACTTCTGTTTCAGTTTCAGGCCACCAGAAGGCAGGAAATGACACATCCCTCATGAGCAAAACTCAGCCTCTGGTGACCCTAGCACCCCAAACCCTCATCATTACAGCATGATCAGACATTCACCTTTGCAATAGTTATCCTGCCCCCTTAAATAGCCTTCCTCAGCTTATTTCTCCTTGGATTCAAACTTGGCCTCCATGAGGGAATGACTGCAAAGATGGAAACTAGGACATTTACGAAAATGGTCAGGAATCATTAAGCATCAAAGCTTCAATAGTCTAATATTTCACTAGTGAGCAGCACTGCTTTCCAAAATAGCCTCAACACTTTTCAGGTGCGTACTTTCTCTCTCTCATTTTGTATCTTTAGTTCTGTTTGTACAGCACCAAGCACTCTACGGCTGACGTTTGGGTATGGTATTCCTAGACTCTACAGCTGTAGAAATAAAGAATGTGATATGCCTAATTGGAGGTGTGATCCAGCCTATAAATTATACAGTCCTGTCAAAACTGAATTAATCATGTAGCTTTCGCCAGCTCAGCTGTACTCTACCCATTAATCCATCTTCACTGAGATGTGTTCTAGTGTTACAAATAACTCATCAGTTGCAAAGGCATTTCTCCCCAAACTATCCCCACTCAAGACAGACAAGATTCAGATTCAGCCTTGGGCGAGTGATGCTTTTCTAGGCATAAAAACCCTGTACAACAAAAACCCTCTCATCTTTAATGCCTGATGGTCATGAAGGGATAGAAATGGGAGCCTCATGCTATTAGGGAAGGGTAATTCCCAGCTGCACAAAAGAGACACATCCTAAAAAGACTTGAGATTTTAATGCTATGACTTTTTGTGCATAAAAATGCATTCGAGTCATTTTTAAATGGTTGCACAGCTAATTCCCTTTGAGTTCTGCACAGCTGGATTCATTGAAATAGAGGCAACTTTGTTCACAGTAGTAGTATTGTTGCAGTTGTGAAGGCTTTAGGCTGTAGCTGAGATAAAAATTAATTCATTTCCCTAC
>NW_010401286.1:13284-15903 GCF_000710305.1 Buceros rhinoceros silvestris
AAATATCAAACAATCTTTCAGGCATGCAAAGCCTTCAAAATTAAAAAAAAAAAATCTCTGATCCGGACACTAGAGAGCCAAGGAGAAAAGAATTCTTCCAATAAACACTTAAAGCTCACTGAATTATTCCAGTAGGGTTTTTTTTTGCAATAGCAGTTGGCATACAATGGGCAAAAAAGTTATCATCAGGACTCCTTCAGGAAGAGCCACATAAACAAGTTGCATTTGAGAACACATGAGGAACAACTCCAGGCCCACCTCTTTCCAAAAAAGCTTAGCTGGCACACAACTCGTTCCAATGCACACATCACACCACAGCAAAGACTTTCCCTCTCTGGTTGACAGCAGGCATCTCCAGGTCACTCTTAGCTGAGAGAACAAATGGTTTTACCCAGAGAAAACCTTTGCTGCTGGAGTTTAATTAAGTTGTTTGGTTGTGTATTTTCCTAGCTATTTCTGGGAAAAAAAAAAAAAAAAAGAAACGTACCAAGTGATGACATGAAGGAAGGTATGATGTACTGTTCTTTTCTAAAAGAAGCTAAAGTAGCAGAGTGTTGCAGCTTCAGCTGAGAGCTAGGATTGCCAGCCCTAACTTCTACAGCAGTTCGAAAGTACATAACACACACATTTTAATGTTTCTCCAACAGAGGGCAAACTCAGCACTCTCTAACCCTTCACAAGAAGCAAAAGGGGTTGCTTCTTGGCATCAGTAATGGCAAGGAGAGCAACAATTATTACAGAAATAAAATGCCTTTACGAGGAGAAGGCAAAAGGAGTTAACTTTGGAAGATCATGTATTAAGCGTACCTCGAGGCTACCTGAGCCGGAAGTTTTTTAGCCTCTTCCAAATGTAAGATATTAGCAGACCCGGCTAAGTTTTCATCTCTTGGGCTCTATAGGCCTCTTATACCACAAAGAGGAGAGGAAAATATCTCATTCAAGATCACTTTCAAGCTGAACTAAACATCAAGAGGCCCACTAGAGACAGACGAAGGTAGTGGCAAAAAGTCATGTCCCTCAATGTTTCACGAAACATTTTCAGGCTCACTGGGAAAGCACTGCCCCAACCTGGGGCTCAGGCAGGCCTGCTACAGGCTGGTTCAGACTGGTCACCAGTGAAATAAGATAAAGCAGAGTCCCCACCAGCTAATCCAGAGAGAAAGCACATAATAGTCTTTACAGAAGCAGATGGTATAGCGAAGATTATCTGAGATAGAACATCAAAACCCCACCACAAGAGCCAAGACTTTTTTTTGCTGCTATTTAAGCAGACCCACTGACACCAGGGGATGACCCAACCCAGCTTCACAGTTGGTCCTGTTTGTATAATAGCATCCATCAGCAAGACTGCAAAGAAAGTCTTTTGAGGTCCTGTCACTTGCCTCTATTAACATTATTTCCTCATTTAGCTCTTGCAAGTTTCCTAGCAACATCCTTACATGCACATTAACACATATATTAGATCTTGCACAGGCACCTATAGAACAGTCAGGGCTGAAAAACTTTGCTTTCATGTTGACTCTGAGGGGAAATCAATTTACTTTAAGGAGCGAACTCCTTCAAGGCAGCAAAAGCTACCAACACGCTCATGACATGTTCATGAAACCATAGAGCTCCTAGTGAAGGGAGAATCCACCTCATCCAATTTCATTATTGGCATTTTTCATTTAAGCAGGCAGCGGGTTATCCTCTCTCTGCAGCTTTCAAAGAAGGTAAATGTCAGTACACAGAATAATGCTCTGAATAACACATAAAGAAGTCCATGTAGCCAAACAGTCAGACACTGAACAAAGCATCAAGGAGCAGTAAATCACTTCTACACAACTCATGTCAAACCATCCATGTGTCTAATTTTTGCCTGTTCAGCAGCTGAATGCTACCCTTATTTCTTACTGTCCAAAAGAGTGGCTTTCTTGCCTAAACCAGCTAGTGGATGGGTTCACCTTCCCCAGCACCATCTCAGTGAATCCATGATGGAAGAAGGACTTGTCCCAGTCTGCCAGGTGGGTTCAAACTTCATACTTCACACACCAACAGTGCTAGCACAGGAGGGACGTGAGGATTCAACAAGTACCCAGAGCAAAATGGCAGTAATTAGCAGGAACGAGAAACTCCTCTTAGCTAAATCTCACTTGCAGAAGTGACACAGGAATAAATAACACCCCAGGCTGAGGTAGGGCAGAAATTGCACAGTGTTGCTCATACTACTAATGTATAGCAACACCTCCAAGAAGCAGCAGATCAGCAGCATTTTCCTACCACATTTGCCACGTGAATAGCACAAAGCTGTATATCTGGCCTGGACTGAAATCACTCGGAGGCGCCTAGACAAAAAAGGAACATTTGGGCCCCTCCTCAAGGTGATCAAGACAGTCTTGAGGGCTTGGAGGTCACAACTCCTCCCCACCCTATGCTCCCCTTCCCTTCTCTGCAGGAGTAATTTGAACTGCAATTTTTCACTTGTCTGGAAAGTGATTCAGAGCATGCTTTGAAGCCCAAGCATATCCCACATCTTGCACAGCTGAAGCTTCATACAGTAGAGACATATATGGTGCAAGAAAATTACCTTGAGCTGAAATGCATGCTTTAGGGCAAGAGCTTTGCTTCCGAGGTAACGAC
>NW_010401286.1:16081-26360 GCF_000710305.1 Buceros rhinoceros silvestris
TTATTTGGCTTGTTGCCTGAAAAGGTAGACATAAGAAACATCCCAGCTTGCTGCTGCCTTTCAAATGGGGTTTCTAGCCCTGGGAAAAGCTAATGGTGGTGTGCAGAGCTCCTCCGGACTTGAGGTGCTCCTCAGGGCCAAGGCCAGCCATGAGGAACCAGAGCAAAGCCACCGTCAGGAAGCATACATCTCTCCGATTAATGTTCTCAGGCTGCCTGTGGACAAAAGCAGCAAGAGGATTTGTAATGCCTAAGCTTATCACCATCAGGCTGTGAGAAAATCCCTCTCCAAGAAACTGTGTAAATAAGTAAAGTTTTACAAGTTAGCAGACTCTCCTAATTGGGTAACCCTTGTAAATTAATAACATTGAAGAAAATGTGCAAAGACTCTGCTGACTTTCTGGAAGATGTCTAGTAAGGTCCAGGTTTACTAAAGCACCCAGAGGAGCTGGTCCCCAAACCTTGTCGTAATTTGTTGAGACAGTAATGATAGCTAACTTCTAGTGGTTTATGCAAGAGCATGGGTATAAGGACAGGATGGATATAAAGACATCAGTAGGTCCTCTCTCCCAACACAGTCAGGTTCTAGTACTTCCATTTATACTACCTTGCAGCACCACAGTGAAGGGTAAGGGTTCTCTCCTTCCTTTGCGGAAATTCAGTGAAAAACTTGCCTTCGGAGCCAATGTGGAAAGTCTCAAGGGTATCTCTGTGTGTCATTGTTGCAGCCTGAGGGCTCCACATCTCACAGGGCTCCACATCCTCCCAATCTGAGCAAATAAGTTTAATAGTTTAGCCCCAATATGTGAAACATGAAAAACCACTTGGTTTCTATTGCCATTTCTGTTGCACTTTTTTCTTTGCCTTCCCCCGTTCCAGCCATTAACAGCTTGGTCTCCCTGAGGAGAAGCTGTGGTTGTGTGAATAATGCAGAGTGAATATACCTTTTTTTTCTTTGAATAAACTTAGTCTCTCTTTGCTCACGAATGCTGACAGCAGTTCCTGCTACTGTGTTCAGTGTTTGAATCAGTGTTAGGCCATCCGCACTGAATTTATTTTGATTTTAATGGTTGTGAATATTCACATGCCTTCAGTCACGTTGCTCAGAGCTTGCCCACACATAAAATCGTGCTGGTGTTACATGCATTTAGTTGAAAGTAACCCGCCTTTGCTCACACTCTATAGGATTGGAAACAGCTTATGATGATCCAAGTTAAGACTGTAAGGAAATTATGAATTAAAAAGTAGATGTAAGCCACTTTTATACTGACATGAGAGTGATCAGGAAGGAGATTGTGATGCTTTAACTAACCCCGGGCAAGGCCTCAGGCAATGGAGATGTGCCTTCCTTCAGGTTCAGCCATGCCAGTGAAAGAGCGGATGTACCTTGTCTTGCACCAAATGACCCTGCAAGGATGGAGGGCCTACACAGCACTTCTGGGAGACCAGTTCACAGGAACCTTCCCAAATCCAAGCCATGGGAAAAACAAACAGATTAGTTAAAGCCATCAAAACAGTTGATGCAAGCTAAGCTTGAGGATTTTGCACAGCTCAGATGAGGGAACAAAACTTGCACAGCTTCCCCAGCAGGTTGTTTAGGGTTGGCAACTTCCAGCAGGGCAGCAGTGCATAAGTACAGCTACCCCCTCTCACCTGTGGAGGCTTGGGGTAAAGGCTACTGGCATCACCCCCTGACCCAACAGCAGTAAAGGGAAGGAAGAGGGCTTCCATCAGGGGCAGTGCACAGCTTCTGAGCCAAGGAGGCTAGACCAAGGCATGCAAAATATGGGACAATGACCCCACTGTCTGCTTCACCAAAGCCAAATCAGTGAGCCAGGCTGGCTACTGCTGTGCTCAAGCAGGCAGAGGACTTGTAGACATGCAGCACACTAGAAGAGGAACACATTCAATAGTGCACCAATGGCAACTCCTCCCAAAAGTCCTGGCCTAGCCTCAGTCTTTCAGCCCCAGAGCAGTCAATCTTTCTGACATGAGATAGCTCTGAGTGCACAGAAAGGCTCCCAAGCTCCCAGGATTTCTGCATCTTACCTGAATACACAAGATGGAACCCAGTTCAAGAGCATTGTGTATGTGCTTGCGTTAAAATGCCTTAAACTGGCAGTTCTAGACTAGCAGTGGGCAGTTTTGGTCAGAGAAATACACCTGATTTGTGAGGGAAAAAAATCAAAGCAGCTATGCTTTGCGGCAGCCCTGGTGTCTGCACCTCTCCTAAGCAGAGCAGCAAAAGGTGTCCCAGGCTCAGGCAGTGCCCTGATGCATAGAGAGACACAGGCAGAGATTAATTCCCACCTCACACACAAACACATCCCTTTCCAAAGGGCTATGAGGCTTCTCTCCACACTCACAGCTCTTGAAGCTCTCCCAGCAAGCAAATAGATGTTAGGATCCAGAAAGCAGTGATGCCTACCAGGTCTCCTATAAATTCACTGGAAACTCATCACCCAGAGGACAGGCTGACCTGCTGTGACCACAGACAGCCAAGCGTTTTGTGCAGCCTGATGATATTCAACCTAGCAAAGCAGCACCTCTGGGAGAGAGTAGAGTGAAGGGGAAAATAAATGGATGTGAGACCAGAGAGTGGCATCTGAGCCGTGTTTCTCACAGCCCCCATATTCCATTCCCTTTGCCCTGCTACATCTTGGATGTGTGCGGTAAGGTTCATATCAAGCCCAAAGTGATAGAGGAGAGCTTGTGCCCACAAATCAGATCTTCTACAGCACAACAGCACCTTTCTATGTCCTGACCTCAACAGAGGGAGAATAAGTGATGCTGTGATCTTTGAGGAACATGGAGTGAAATGGGGATGAGGGATGCACAGATGCATGGATGCACAAGACCATTGGACTGCTCTCACAGGGATGATCTGAGAAACCAGGATGGAGGAGCCATCACTGAGCAGCAATAGCCCACCTTTCTTCTCCACACACAGGTACAGTAGGCAAGAGACCATGACTGTCTTGCTGCCTCCTATATCTCTTGCCCTGCGTAACCCTGTGCCTAGAACAACCCATGAGCAGCCCCAGGGCCTAGAGCTCATTGGTGCAGTGCAAAGAGGTCTGACAATGCAGAGCAGCTAGTGCCATCACGACTACCAAAACCTGTGCCTCTGCTTCAGGCAGGCCTTTGTCCCCTGTGGAGTGGCATGGCCCTCATGAAACTATCCTTCTTTTTCCTACTCTCCATGCTCCTCTCTGACTCCCTGGTCTCTTCTCACTTTCTTGGTGCAACACAACTCATAGCATGCTACCCTGAGGAGTCGCAGAGAAGCACTCCTGCACTGAGCCCTGAGCAGACATCAGTACCAAGGTCTCCAAGGACTGCAAGAAGACATGCAGTTCTGTGTGTTCAACAAAACAGGAGAAATACATTATTTGTACACCACTAGAAGACAAACTTACTTCTGAGCTTGGCAAGCCAGAGATACCATGCCATGGCAAGGTCTTGTTCTTAATATTTAAATATGAGTAACATCCCTTTGGCAAGTAAGTGCCTGTCTGTGGTAGAACAGAGACGTCTTCAGCAACCCACCAAGCAGAAGCAAAATTTTACTTGCTTGCATCCTCAAGTCATGCAGTACAAAATACACTCCTGAACTTTGGGCAATATTTAAGTGTCAAAGCCAGCTCTTCATAAGTGTAATTCTATTCCAGGCTTGTGGCATCTGCAGACTTACAAGCTATATGTCCCACAGGAGAGCACAGCAGAGGGAATGTTCATATAGGGGAAAATAAGTATTTACAATGAATCCTACATTGTGCAGCTGCACTGTGTATTATTGTAGTAGCTTCTCGTTTCATTAAATCAGATCACTGCAGAAAGGAAAGAGCTCAGATGCGTGGGTCTAATGGAACATCAAAATATGAAGGTTGTTTGCTTGAAGAAGAAAATAAAAGCATGAAAGTTGCTGATAAATCCAACAAAATTGATTGGTGTATGAAATCATTCCAGTCAATAGATATAAAGATGAAGGAAGTAGTGAGAAACAGCAGCTGAAGCTGCTCATAGATAGAACAAAAGAAGATAAAGAAGCAATTCAGCAGTGCTTCTCTCCTCCCCAAGGAGCTCAACTAAACCTCAGAGCTCCTCGCAACTTTACACTTCAGGGAACTGGGACCCTAAGTCAAGCCAAATCCCAGGGCTGTCCTAGCTCTCACGAAAGCCCAGCCACGCTGGTGGCTCCTAGCTAGATCTCCTGCTAGGCTTGTTTGGGAAACAGCTCCTCACTGTTGCCTTGGTAGATCTTGGCGCAAGGTGATTGTGTCAAGAGCAGGTGACACAGGTCATTTCTCTTTTGCCCGCAGCCATTCAGTCCCTCACCATCCCCGCTAGGAAAGCAAGCAAATCAAACTTCCCCAGGAAAGTGAGGCACCACGCAGTCCTGGCTTCCATGGTTTTCATGCTATCAGCTGGTCTAATTTCTCTTGACATTTCTTCCGTAACAGCAACTGCAACGTGTCAGAATTAATTAAACCACAGAGTGGGCGAGTCTCAAAGGAGAACATACATCTGCCGTGATGTGCCCTCACCTAAAAGCCAAGTCGTTTTTCCTGGTGTGGGGAAGGGAAAAGGGAGAAGAAAGCAGTAATGGTGAGGGACCTTCCAATGGAAGGAGCACAGTGAGCAACCTTGAACTGACAGGGTTTGGATGAACACCAGCATGGCTACAGCACTCCAGCCTGAGAGAAAGAACCTTGCACCTTGTTATTTAGTCCTTGAGACAGGCTCCAGTAGTTTTTGCAATGCATGCATTAGAGGTCTAGCAGGCAGTTAAGGCCACTTCTCCTAAAATCTGAACATGGGACAGAGTTAGTTGGAAGATTCCCGGTGAGAGATTCAGAGACTGGTGCATGTCTGTGCTCTGGAGACAGGGTTAACCTTCAGTGCACTGCCCAAATCATGGCCCAGTGCTGAAGAGCACAGCTATGCTTCCCAGTCTCAGACTGGGAATAAACCTGAATCCTCCATGTAAGTAACAATCAACACAGCTGGTTTTCGCAACACAAGATATCAAGTGCACAGCAGCTGCTCTTCGTGAAGTCAACTCTCCCTTCCTGACTGTGGTCTGGAGAGGGGTTTGTACAAGAGCGTGTGCAGCGCTAAAGGATGCTCATACCTCCTGAGAGCTGCAAAAAACAAGTGGTGGCACAGTACCCAGCCACCTCCCTGGAGCCACTTTCCCAGCTGGAATGTGAGATGTGGATCACGCCCCCAGCTTAGTGGGCCTCCATGACACTCAGTTTGGTCACTAACACCAGGAGATGACCGCTAGAAATAGGTGGGATGTTCTCACTTCCCCTTTTTCTTTTCAGTCATTTCTCTCAATTCCAGCCCTGCTGTCAAACCTTTCATCCTTCCAGCAGTCAGACGAGCCATAGGTAGTCTTTTCTGCACTTCCAGTTGGGCATTAATTCAGACAAGTTGAGCCCTATCACTTTCACCAAGGCAGCAGGGGGCTCAGTAATAGGAGAAATTCCCACAACTCTTGTAATGTCTTAAGACAGGAAAGGTATATTTTAGCAATAAAAAGGAACTGTCTCAGTATATGGCTCTGCATGTGGCCGTATACTGAGGATAGACATGTCATAACAGTCTGTACAGACAAAATTACCTAAATACTGGTGTTAGTTGATTATCAAAAATCATGACCCGTGAATCAGCCTTCTGCTTGACTCACTCTGCGTGATGTCACTGTATGTCAGTATCTGGATAACCATGGAAATGCTAGGCTGAATGTCTCCTAATTTTAGCAAAGATTTACATTTGTCCAAAAGACTCCACCAACACTATATTTATTAACATGTTCTTAAAATTAATCTTCTCATCAGAGATCACAGAGAGAGATCCTTGTGTAACCAAGGAGGCCAACTACAGAGAGAATGACAAAGAATTCACATCAAAACCTGTAACTTATTAGTCAAAATTGTTTATTAATAACTTTTGAGAAAATCAACGGGGAGAAAAACAGGATTGAGACACAATTTGTATACAGAACAAAAGAGCATTACATAAGCACTGAGCCCGCTTTACTAGGTAGTAATACTAGAACAACAATCTCTAAGCTGAGTTGTACAGATGTTACAATACAGAATGTTAAAGGGTTTGACCTTATTTGTATACTCTGCATTCTTCAAGAGCTACGACAAAGTCTGAGTCTCAGTATCTCAGAGATACCCAGCCATGTTTCTGCTCCATCTCTAGCAAAGTAAGTGTAGCTATTTGGCAGAAGGTACACCAGTCAAGCCAGGCTGGGTGTAGAAGAGGATAGAAAATGCTTACAGGTCTTTTTTTTTTTTCTATACATGATCTTCTTGCAAACATCCAGAGCTGTGGATTCTCTCCCTGGCACAATCCTGATGTATATTGGTCTACGTATTATGCATACAGATATTATATTGGTGTATACAACCAATTCCAGTAAATTTCATGTGGTCAGTTGTCTCTACATATACCTGAATCACAAAATTCAAGCCTAACTCCAAATTCACGTCTTCCTTGATCCTCCACTGATAAAAAGCTCCATCTCTGTCAGGGTCTGAAATGAAACGCACTGTGTCTCCAGAGACATGGCATACAATTCTCAAGGTCACTGTATGTCCTTGGGCATACTCCATCTGCATCCACACCCTACAGCTTATTGCACTTTAAGCCTGCCCGCATGGTAAGTGGTTTTCTAATACCAGCCATAATTTTGCACCCAGTTGGCATGTGGAAGGCTATATTAAGCCCAGACGATTAATGCTGTCTTTGCTGAGAAGCAAGAAAATAGTCTCTGCGCTATTATACTCTGTCAGCTTTCCCAAACACTTCAGGCAACTAATTCTGAGGACTTTTTGACTGAATTGACATAAAATGCATCCTTCCCCTCTTGTTGCTTTTTAAATGCTTTAGGTTATTTTTATACTGCAGTCTCAGAGGTCGTTGACAAGAGCATGTTCTGCCTCTCACCAGGCACTCGAGGAAATTTATGAGGATAGTCAGGTCCCATTTGTTCTGGTCATCCTCAGTGGGTTTACATGTCAGCATAACCTGAAAGAGCATCAAACTGTTGTTTGTCATCATGGGTCTGTCCATGGGGAGATGGTTTGGAACAGATACAGTGGTTACTGCTTTCAATGGATAGAGGAAGAAAATGTGGTCATTGGTAGATGTGAAACTGGAGAGAGGCCACCTGGAAAGAATTAAGAAAGCTCTAAGAAATCCATCAGAGCAAAACCAGGAAAAAAAGACATTTATAAGATAGGAAAGGTGGGTCAAAATTTGAGAGAAATACATATCTATATATTCTTGACTTCTGGGACTGAATGTTTTAGGAACACATGATTGAGAAGACATTCCGGCTCAGGACTTTCTACATCCTCATGGCATGAAACGAAGTGGAAGGACTGGCCTTAAATACTAAGCTGATATTCCCAGGGAATCAAAGATTATGCTTTTTACAGGAGCTTGCTCAGTGTGCTATTGACTGACAAGGTGCACACCAAGGTGAGGTTTGCAGCTCAGTGGTGAGTTAAACTGTGTGCACTTACAGCTATTGTGAGACCCTACACGTGAACTAGGGTCCAAATGTCTGTTTAAAGTCAACAAATATGAATCAATGCAGGCTGCAGAGTCTGGAGAGCCATTCAGCTGACCAACTGTGCGTAATTCAGCAAGAACAGCACAGCCTGCATTGAACGGATCTCTGCTGACTGCAATGTCATATCTCTCCATACACCCATATTTAAGCAACAGAGTTGGAGCTAAATCCTACTTTCAGTAAGAAGTTCTGGAAATTCGCTCACTGCCAGAGCTCCAGGTGAAACACGCTTCAATCACTGCCTGTCCAGCTGGCCTTGCCTTACCATTGTGTCCTGGGTTTTTTGTAGGTTGCTCTGACTAATATTAGGTATCTGCCTTCAAAGAGTCAATTGCAAACACAGCATGCCCTGGCATCAGGTATGTAGGTTATTCTTTTGCAGACTCAGGTTGCTTTATAACATCATAATCAAGGAGACTTTAGTTTCTCTGCCTCATGTCATCCAGGTAATGGGGCTTCAGCAATTTTGAACAAAAATCAGTCTGAGGGCAATCAATCAGACCATTGATTTGTACGCACAAAATGAGTTGTTGCCACCCTGCAACATTCTGACATCCACTAAACAGGAGATACAGTGATACGGGTGTAAGAACTGGATGTTTAAATTTCCCACTGTAGATAAATTGTCTCAGTAACTTTTCTCCTCTCCACAGAGCTGCCGTCTCAACCAATAACCACTTTCCATATGGATGCTGTATTTTGCTGGCTGTCTTCCTGTGAGCTTGTTGAATAGGCAGTTCCAGTGGTGCAAGCTCCTCACTTGGAACAGAGAGGGTGTTGATGAAAGCTGCTTTCAAGTCAGTGCTGTCCCACTTGGATCAAATTATTTTGGGGAGACAGAAGATCTTCTGTTGCAGCAGTTAGAACAAAGTTATTTCTCTTAACTGTGGTTTACAATGTCAGTGCAGTCATGTGCAGAACACAGCGGACAAAAGGGCCTCTACCACTGCTGTTATGCACCACCATTTCGGCAGGAATCCTAGAATCTATGTTAGATCCTTGGCGTGCCTGACCTTGAAAAACGCCAATGAATGAGGCATTTAAATCTGATATCTCTGTGTCTGCTCCTCAGATTATTTTTCTTTTGGAAAGAGCTAGCAGCAGACTTTCTACAGCATCCAAGTGGCTAAATTTTCCAGTCCCAGGCAATGTAATTTCTGATAAGGTTAGGTTGCCCATGCAGAAAACAACAACAAAAAAAAAGCAGTAAAGATATTATTCTCTTGCTATACAAGATGTCCTAACATTGGAAGTCATCATGTAGTCAGTCCTTCTCATTCCTGACAAATTCTGAATAGGCAAAGAAATCCAGGGTCCCATCCTCCGTTCTCGCTGGATTGCAGGGCCACCTTCTCAGCTCAAGAGCTTACTGCCCGATCAGGTATCTTATGTCTGAAGACTATTGCCTTTACCATTTGCATAAATAACACAATAGAAACTTCAATGAGGTAGACTCCATCTTTTTTTTCAGGCAAAAGATCACACCCATGATTTATACAAAAGCAGAGTAGCCATGTGCCTTGTAAGACAGATGAACATTAAGGAGATCTTTTTTTGCATATTATTGGAAAGCTGAAAGGAAGTTTATTACAAAATTGATACTATGGCTTCAACAAAGAGGGAGAAAATAATCTGTTCTTGATACCCTGGCTGTATAGGACAATGTACTGACGAAGTGTATAATGACAATGAAACACTGGAATCATTGCTCAGTTTTGGGGGGTGCAGAGCCTACACCTCTCAGATGCTTTGAGAACAGGTTAAACAGCTGGCAGGAAAGACACTGGTGATGCTGCTTCTGATTTTTGGAGAAGAATTGATTAGGATAACTTCTCAAAGTCTGTTAAGGCCTACAATTCAGTAAAAACTACAGGATCAGGTCAGGATTCAAGTCGCACAGGCAAGCATCAGTAAGTCACACCAGACAGGATGCATTAGTATGAGAGCCATGGCCCATGCTGCACTGACTTCTGAATTTCAAAACAACTGCTGGAGACAGCACAAGTTCAGATGTACAGAAAAGCAGGACTGGTCCTTGATATTCAAATAGTAAGAATAAACTAAGATTTGGGCTGAAAAGAGGTCTTTGCCTTATGCAGAGACATTGCAAATCCCTTCACTTGAGTTATTTGGTGCAAAATACATCTGCTCATTGGTGCTGGGGCTGCTAAATTGTTACTTTCTATAAATCCTTTCTGTTGTCAGTGGGTTGCCTCTCACTTATGGCCATTGTCCCTTTTGTTGCTACCAAGAAAAGAAACATAGCAGAGAGCTTTTGTTTAATGAGCCATCACATTTAAACATCATTTGTCTCAGTGGTTTTCCTTTTCTCATCTACCTTTCCTCATTAAACTCCACCCTGCTTGGCTGTTAACAGCATAATCATAGGGAGCAATAGCATCACAAGATTTCTTGTACCAGCATGACGTTGCTACCCGCACTGCTTTCTCCCTGTTCACCAGCTCTGATGGGTCTGTGCTTGCCTAGCATTAAAGCCCGGGTAGCAGCAGCTTCAGAGCCAGATTACTCCAAAGGCTAAACAGCTGGAACTGTGCTTCCCCATATGGAGCAGAGTTTCGGATGGATTTTCTTGGTGCTGCCTATGACGTTCACCTTGTCCTTTTGCACGTCTGTCACAGCCAGTCGCCAGCCCCTTGTCTCTGCAGAGTGTGGGGCAAGGGAA
>NW_010401286.1:26481-34567 GCF_000710305.1 Buceros rhinoceros silvestris
GAGCCGTCAGTCTGTTCTGTACAGATGGCACATCAGCTGTGGCACCACTCAACAGAGACAGAGGAAAAAAACAGAAGATGTGTGGTAGAGGAGTGGTGTTTGTGCCCCTCTGCAGAGGTGCTGCAGCAGATCTTCCGGCATAAGAGATGTCCTGTGCTTCCTTCCCTGGCCAGGAACTGCAGCAGTCCTCAGCCGGGGAAATGGGGGAAGCAGCAGCCTCACTAACAGGGCAAGGCTTTGGGCTAGAAGAGCTGCTCGTTCCAGTCACTCTGAGACCGCCGATCCTAGACAAACCAAGAGAGAGCAAAGGCAGCTGTGGTCTCCACAGTTCTCCTCACCTTCATGTGCATGCTCAGATCTGCATCCCCCAATCTCTTGCTGAGTCAGTTTTGGGTAGGGAGAGGGTACACCCATTGATTTTTACCACGACTTATTTTTAGCATGAATAACTATAATGAACTCAGTCAGTGTTATCTCCCTCTGTGTCTTAGGCTGCCCATCTTTTCTCAGCTGTCTAGCACAGAGACATTCAGATTGATAGATGGCACTTTTCACCTGTGAGGGCAATGCTGGGCCCAGGAATCTGTAGCAGTACCTGTTGCTTGCTGTGTTATCTGAGTGAAGGAACACGTGTGATGAGTTGACCCTGCAGACTGCGGCAGCTGAGCATGTCCAGGTGCCAGTGGTAGGAGATGCTATCTGTGCAGCTGCCACTTTCCTGGCTTGTGGGCAAACAGATGAGTCTGGAATAGCCATGAGTGGTCTAGCGACCCTATGGTGCTAACAGGGTCTTTTCAACCCTGTTAGAAAGGCAGATTCTCAAAGGAAGTAGCCACGTCCTCTCATCTGTACCACTATTAGCTGCCTCTGCATGTTTACCACCTGTACCAGTTAGATTGAGGGTGAGTGAGATCTCATCAGAGGATAAATCAAAAACCTTACTAAGTTCAATAAAACAGGGAAGACTGGCTGTTAGGAAGATATTTCTGAGAACATACCATAGCTTCAAATCCATGTAGAGATGGTAAAATTTGAGGCTTTTTCCCAGACCACTAGGAACATTCAGCAAACAACCATGAACTCCCACCAGTGAGGAGGTTAACATTAACCTCCAGTAAAGTCCATCTTCCATTTCTCCTTTATCACCTGCCTTCCTGTGAGCTGAAGGCAGCTAGGTCAGAAGATGTGCACATGTCTGGGGTGTACATATACCCACTCTTTGCTAACCCACTGTGTGACAACTCTGCCTTCACCTGTGGGTAACCCTAAACCTCTTTTCTTGGGCTTAACAGGCCATCACAACTACAAAGTTTACAAGCAAAAGTATTCCTCTGGCAGAATGAGGAGCCAACTAGCAGCACTTTTCTCACAGGTGGCAAGTGTGCTTCTTTGTCACTATCCAAACCGCCTCCCAGCCCCCACTCCCCACCCCAACCCCACCATGTGCACACAGCACTGAGCCCATCTTTCCCAAGGCACACAGGCTGTGGCTACTTTCTGCAAACAGCTCAGCCTCATAAAGTCAGAGCCGAGCATCTCCTTCCCCAAGGTTTAACCCGACGAGCTCTGTGAGTAGGGCTCAACCTCTTCCATAGTTCAACACTACTCCTGTCTTACAGAGGGGCAGAAGAGTTGTAGCTCCCCAGTACTCACTAGATGTTCTTGATTTTCCTCTCCCCTTTTCCACTCACCTAAATTGCAAATACTCTTCCAGCCTTGTTAATTATTCTGTGTACCTTTCCTTTACAGGGAAAGAAGCCACTTTAACAACATCGTGTCTGACATGGACTTGATTCAGAGCCAGGGAAGACTCTCTTGCTCTTCTTTGATTCTTGTTGTCCGGATCCAAATTTTTCTTTTAAAACCACACTCTTTATTCAGTAATCCCCTCCAGATTTTGTCATTGTGGGGCAATTTCACCAGTGTAAACTAGGTTATGAGATTGAAAACTCAGTAGTTTTACTGACAAATATATGGATAGAAATTCCTTTTCCCCTTTGTTTTAGTGATGTTTTGGAAGAGGCTTAAATTAAACCAAAAAGTCATTCATTCTAAAAGAATGCCTGCAGGGGACATAAACCAATAGTGCCTTAATTATGCTTATATGCTCACTTTGATTGCTTTAATGTTTCTAATTATGGTGGTAACACTTCTCCCATTTGACAAGTTGGGAACACAATTTGGCTCAACCAAGGAAGCTGGAGCATGGGTTATGGGATGTGTACATCACCTTCCAAAATGGCTTGCCTCTGCCAGCTTGGAGAGAAATGATGCTCTCATTGGCATTCTGTTATTTCAGCCTATTCTTCCTTTGGGGCGCTGATGGGGCAGTGTTTTCAATGACAGTGCAGTGGCAATGAAAATGCTGCCATTGTCACTTTTGGCAAGAAAACTTTGTGGGCATATGCAGAATCATAGAAAATAAAGTTGAAAGAAACCGTGAAGACTGATCTCTGCTTTCCTTCCAGGAGAAGACAAGATAAGGTCAGTATGTTCATCCAAACTACTCCACAGGCAGCAGGCCCCGAGCCATTTATTCCTTTGCTTTATTACTGTACCATTAGTGAAGGCTTCTTAATGTCTAAGCTCATTTTCCTTCTGTTTAAGCCAATTACATATTGTCCTATCCCCCATGAGACACAGCACTGATTATTACTTCAAAGCAGGTTAAGGCCAATACAAATTAAACAGTAAACACTGGACTGTGAGTGAGTTATCTAAAGACAGACACTTATGTACATCTGGACGGAATCCACGGACCAGACAATTTTTAAAGGGTCTCCATAGACAGTACAAAGTGCTAAGAAACTTTGCTGCAGAAAATTTTAATCCAGTTTCCTTAGATGGAAGAGAAGGATGGGAGCTTTTTCCTAATGCCAGCAAAAATGTATTTCTCTTACATCCAGAATACTGTTAATTCAGATCTATTAATAACATAGTATGAACTATAATTTAATTGGAAAGCAATAGATCATATTTTTATCTTAGTAAACCTAATCCTAAGTATCTGACTCCATTCGAACGCTAGAAAGCTTTGAGTTCAGTGCTACCTAGCATCCTCTAGAGATATCCTGAGTAGCAGAATGACCTCTACTGGTGTTCTTTTCCAGCACATCCTATGAAATGGTACCTCCAGTATCCAAGGAAAATGTCAGTGGGAAGAGGTTATGCCCAAAGCTAAGAGCACACTAAGCTAAAATCTACTGCTACTTCAAGAGCTGGGCTGGAGCTGACAAACAAAAGTGTACTACTCCATGCCATTCATGGTGAAGAAGATGAGATCTTCCAAACAGTGACCCATTTCCAAAAGTCAGCCTCTGAAAAGCTAGCATCTCTTCCAGCTAACAATCCTATTTCTCCCTCTCTGTGCTCTATGCCACAGACACTGCTTCTGTGTATTTAATTGGTATCTTTCATATATGTCCCTACACACAAGCCTCTCTGTTACATTAATTCTACAGTAAGGACTACAGAATTGTTTATGCCTTTCAGGAACATGTGTTTGGTGAAGAGATGAGTACGGCTGTACTTCCCTCCTACGCCCACCCACCCTCCACCGATTTATCAGAAACAGCTTGAACCAGGACTTGCATCTTCATATTTAAAAAGACCTCACTGGATTGTCTTCCAGGAATTGCATGTGGGAAGGGTTTCTAGTCTCTCAGTTCCAAGAGAGCAGTGCCCAAGATTTAGGCACATTCTCACGGCCAGACAAGGAGTTTGTCACCACGCTATTCACTGCTGAGCCAAGACAGCATATCTAAAACAGCAACATGGGCAAGGGAAGGGAAAAACCCACAGAAGTCGACTGAGTAATGCTTCAGATAAGTGTATCACTCTCTTTATAATCAGTTAAAATCCGTTTTTAGTCTTAGACCTAGACCCTGTGTGTGCTCAGGTCCAAACATAGAACCCTCTTTATTTCCTTCTGAGAACATTGAACCCATGTCTTTAAAGGCCAGTGGGCAATCTCCTCTGAAGCCAGTGCTCTCTTTTCTTGGTTCATTCCCTAATGCCCTCTTTGACCACAACCCAAGAAACTTGTCAGTGTTCATCCTGTCCCCTTCCACCCACGATCTTAGAAGATCGCCCATTCCTAGGCACTGGCTCTGCCTCTCTCTGCTCTCAGGAAAGCACACCAGGTCTGATTTCTGTAGAACCAGACCACTCCTAGATCTGCAGAGAACAGTAGTTACCCAGAGTCAGGTGGATCACGCACTTGCCCAAGCTGTGCAGGTTAGGACATTCATGAAAGTTCAGGTAAATTAACCAAAGACATGAAATGAATGCATATAAATTAAAGCACGTTAAGCCCTGCATGGACATTTGGGGATAAAGTGACCCTGCTTTGCTTTGTTTAATTATCACCATAGTGAAATGAGGCCATTTTCCTCCTGTATCGGAGCACCCACATAGAGGTTTAATGCACTTCGACTTCCGTGCATTAACTCACACCTCACACTAATTTGTCTTAACTCCCCATGTAAACAAGCCCTCAGAGGACTAGGTTTTTCTCTCTCTCATGTGGCAGTTCACTTTATCACAGAGTGAAATGTGTTGGAGAAAACTCTTTGCAGTGAATTTTCCCTCAGTTGTGCCTGCAGTGACATCTTTGTTGTGAATTGCTACAGAACTTCTCCCTCTGCCTAGGCTTGTCTGGTTTTTTCCTCTTTAAAACAGCATTACTGGAACAGCTTATAATTAGTAAAGCAGCATCCCTCTATGAGACCTGGTCTACAGGTGGTCTATGGAGGTGATCCAGGGAGATTAACTGCCGGGCTCTGGGTCACACACAGTATCTGTAGCTGAGCATAGAAATTCCCTAAAAATTCCCGAAACTCAGGCCTCTTGCCCCTGGAAATATCTGTTCTCCTCTCAATGGATTTTTCCTCATTAGAAATAGTCAAAGAACTTCTTCAAACCTCAGGATCATGACAGTCGTGCAGGAAAGAAAAAGAGAAAAATTACTGACATCTGCATGACTCCTGTGCAGGAACAAATCTTTCCCTCTCTCTCCCCCTTTTCCTCCATCCCCCCCTTTTTACTTAAGAGCAGTAGGAGACCCTCACATTAAGATACTGAACCCATCACAGTTGGAACAGACAAAGCCAGAGTGAAGAGGGAGGCGATGGAGGCTGAGACAATGTATTTTTAGTCATTTCAATGAATTATGGAGACGTGAAGTTGATAATTTATTGAAGAAGGGAAACGGGGGACTCTATGTAAATGTTTTCAGATGAATAATTAATGTGGCTTTCTAGCATCAGGGGGTCTTTAATTAAAGCCTCTGTTAAACAAGGCGAGGCAGACAGGCTTGGCTCCTTGCAGCAGCTAATTGCACCTTTCCCAGAGCCGAAGCATCATTTGCATCAACAAAGAAGGACAGATCCTATGTAGTGTGAGTGGCAGGAGGCTGTGGAGACCAACTCAGTGACCCCAGGGTTAAGGTGGTTTGCATCACATTTTAAATTGTCTTGGCATACAGACCAAATGAGAGGGTGTGGGGAAGTGAGGATGCAGGGGGCGCTCCAGCCACAAGGCTTCGAGGAATGCAGAAAGTCACTCACGACCATCGGAGGATTACAGCCTCCTCAAGAGGGACATACTGACAGGGTTATCCAGAGTCTTGTTGTCACTGCATGATACATTTGCCTTCCAAAAGCATGTCCCACACGATGCCCGCCTCCCCGGCCCACGGCGAAAGATGGGTTCACAGCAGAGGGGAGCACAGCAATGAAGCGTTCACAGCATGAAGAGGCAAGCTTGTGCCTTTCCCCTACCCAGCTGCTGTCTTTACCCTCAGATCCTCCACAGCAACCACTGCCTCAGATGAACCTCACTCCTGGACTTCCTTCAGGGATTTCACAGCTGATGGGGAGAGGATGGGATGAATGTTCACTGGGGACTTCAGTCAGAACAGAGCACCCCTTCCCTCTGGTGCCACATGATGGTAAGACAAAACTGAAGCCTTTTCCCTCACACAGGTTTAGCTTCCCAGAAGGTCTAAGATTATTTCCCAAGGGAAAGTATAAAACCAGCTTCAGGAGTTAGACTGAGACAACTAAGGAATTACAGAAACTGCTCCAGTTAGTATCACTGAGGACCTTCCAGTATAATCCCAAATCTGGCTTCTTTAAACCCCCACCAAGGAAGAGCAGGTATGTTTCCAAGTGGGGGACAAAGTCTGGAGAATGTTCTTTAAATCAGACATAGATTAATTAGTTTTGGCATCTTGGCAAAGAAACAGTGTATCACATTTTTCATTCATTTTTATCACCAATGAAATTCATAATAACATAAAGTGAGAAGGGAACAAGAAAGAGATAGCTGAAACTTTATTTTTAATAGAAAGGATTAAATCTAGAGTAGGTTTCCAAAGCAAATATTTCTAAGCACAGAAGCTAATGACATGTTTCTTTCCTGCATTACAAAAGATGGTGCTGAAGGAGACCCCAAGGGTTTACCTAGTCCGATGTGCTACAGGTATCTCCCCACTTTTTGAAGCCATACTTAAGGCACTCCCTTTCGGCTCTGAGCAGAAAGATAACCTGGAGAGCATCCCCTCAATAATAGTATCTCTGTTCTCCACAAACATCTGTCTTCAGGAAAGCACCAAATCTTGGGGATTGCAAGCACGCGTTTTCTCTTTGCCCGCACCAATGCTCTTGACAGGTCTGACATGCGGCTGCGAGCCCAGCGAAGGTTTACTGCTGTGTTTTGTGGAGGGAAACAGTGCAAGAAGGTCTTGGAGGATGCACTTGAAGCCCCTGCGAAGCAGCTACGAGGCTCTGCTGCTCTCTGCTGGGAAATGCGGGCACAGCCCTAGCAAGAGGCTTTACCGAGGGAAGAGCTGGATTTGCCAGCCTGCTCTGGCTTTGTCTCTGCACACAAACTTACAGAGCAGCCTGTACAAAAGCAGACACCTTGGTGCAGTCTCCTCCTTAACGTCGCTGTTGGAAACGTGCCCACATCGAAGGCTGCTGGTGTAGGAGCAGTCTGGGTGCAAGCCTGCAGCCCCAGCCTGCCTCTCTTCCCCTCGCATCCGAGCCCTCTCTCCCTCATGCAGGAGCTGGCTTTCTCCACACTGCTCTGTTGCACCTGCTCTCCTCCCGGCCTGAAATGCAGTTCCTTTCCTCTGGGCGGAGGGCAGAGCAATTACGCCACCATACAGGTAAGGAATCAACACGTGGGGCAATGGCATGACCCACCCAGCGTCACAGGTCAGCACATGGATGTGCAGAGATGTCTCTTCAAGGACCCCAGCCTCTTCCTCACAGGTTGGTTTTTTGATCATTGATCCATGTCACAAAGCCACTTTTTGCTCATCAGACCTCAGGAAGGCTTTAGCTACACCTGCCTGCAACTGTGCGAAACCACACATCAGAGAGTCCCCAAGCCACAACGTGCAGGGGAGCGTGAGTCCATGGCCTCAAGTATTGGTGGGCTGCGGCAGCCTCGTGGTTCACGTAGCAAATGAACTCACCGCTCCAGCCAACAACCTCAGCCTTGGAGGAAGCCTGCAGCTCCAGCACGAAGGAGGATGAATTCCCCAGCTCGGTGCTGACCAGGGGCCTCTGCCACTTTAAGCAATGACCTTTAATTTTCCAACATGTTTCATCTCATGCATCTCATTATGATTTTCAAGTACCAGATGAGGTGACAAGAGTTTAAGATGGGCATTTTCAGGATTTGGCTATTATATATATATACATTTACAGCTCAATAAAAAAAGGAAGAAATATTCAAAGTAAACAGACTGTGGAAAGTTATTTGTTCCAACTCTTCACTGCAGACTTGCAAGAAACCAATCAAAGCTGCTCAGGAGCAGTTTGAGCATAATTTGTTAACCCAAAAGGGGTCGCATTGTTAACCAACATTATTTATAGTGAACAGCTCAACCATCTCTACTGAACAACTGTGTGATACTGCAGGGACAAATGCAATGAGTTACTACATACATAGGACAAAACCAGCAGCAGATCTTTGCTACAGCTGTTAGAAAAAGTGTCCCCAGGAGACAGACACTGAATCTCTAATGGCTATCTTATTTCTCTGACAATTTATTTAAGTTTTAACTTAACAGCAG
>NW_010401286.1:34701-37013 GCF_000710305.1 Buceros rhinoceros silvestris
TTACATAGTGATTCCCAATAAAGGAGCATATTGCTGATCTGCAGCTGGTGTTTTCTTATTTATTTCGAAGTCTTTAAGTTCCAGACTTAGCATATGGTGCCATATAAATAATGATGTAATAATATGTTTCTGCTTTCCGTGTGCCTGGATAGAAAAAAGCAGTATGATTTATGTTACATGAGCACCGTATTTAAGGCACTATTTTGCTCAGAATTTTTAATGCATTTAAAACGCATCTTCTGCTTTTTGTAATCTGTTCTTTTGAAAGAATAAACAGAGCGGTGATGTTTATTTAATGGAGTCATTCATCTTACTTCCTTGTACAAAATCCTAGCTTTCCAGCCCCAGCCGCCAGATCCCTGCAGTAGGCAGTGGGGTTGGAAACAGAGAGATCTGCTGTTTACCAATAAGGCACAGATGAAAGGAAGACATGGGGCTCGAGATTTACCCACAGCAGGATGCTATTTGAACCCAGCAGGCAGCTGAGAGCTGCTTAGTTCCATCCAGTAAAAGATGGAGAGGAGAAACCCATGGGAGGAATTCTGCAGGGAGTCATGCTGTGGAGAAAACAGCTCTGGGATGGCTCAGCACACAACTATCCATACACACACAACAGAAAGCAGATGCCTACTTCAGTTAGAACAGCAACTGCAGTTACTAGAGCAAACACCGCCCCCCTGAACTATGACGGGGATATTACAGTTGACAGCGTTCCTCCCAGACCCTCGCTGAACTAGCTCTGTGAGCATCACAGCTGTGCAGAAATACCGAGCTGCAGTGCAGGGAACATCTAACTCACACCTCAGCTGTTTCTGGATGTTGCTGTCTTAGTTTCCACACTGACTGGCAGCAAAACCTCATCAAGCAAAAACCTCTTCACAGCTACAAGGGTTGCAAATGTGAGTTTAAACATGAACAGAAGACTGCAGAACAAAGTGTTTCTAATGGGTGTACAAGACAAATCAGTGGATATTCTGCCTACAAACTTAAGCCCGCTCCGCTGATCCACAGCTCCTCGAGGAAATCTGTCAGGGCCCACAAATCAACGATTGATAATCCCGAGCACCAGGCAGTACGCTGAACCTTCTCCCATTAAGTGAGGAGGGAATAATCAGTGGAGGCTGGAGAAGTCAGATCCTGAAATCTCTGTGAAAGTCCACCCGGCCAACTGACTAGCACCCTTCGACAATTTTACACATTTTACCCAGCATCTTTCAAGATTTTTACAAGTGAACGCAGGCCAAAAAATCCCCACATGCAAAAAGCCAGCAGTCCCACGCTCTCATCACAGTCATATGGGAAAGTGGGGGAGGCGAGATGGGTTCAGGGGAGTTAAGTAATGACCTGGCAAGTTGATCTGAGTGGTCAGCATGGCTGAGGATATGGAGAGCTAGGATATTGTCATGAACCTAGTACTGGAGCAGTGGGGAAGCTGTTTCTCTTGAAAGGTCAACAGTATAACCTGAAAAACACTCACAAACAGAGCTGCTTTGAATGGAATTGACATACGTCAGTTTAGCAGAAGTTTTGAAGTTCTGCACCTCCTTCTGTCTCACTCTGCATCATGGAAGTTTTGACCACTCACGTTTCAAACCCAGCTCTTGTCACAGTGTAGCAGGAGCCAGAGTATTTAAGAAGCTGGTTACTGTGGTAACCCAGCACAGCTTTTATCTTTATTCCTTTCATCTCCTCTTTGGGGGAAACTGGCAATCTGTTTATTTGCGTCTTCTGACGAAGTTCATCGCACAGCACACCCGACTGTCAAGATCTGTGTAAAACAGGAGAGGAGAAAGTACCTTTCACATGAATGCACATGTATGTATTTCTCTTAGTGCTCTACTACCCTACCTCTTTCTTCCCCACTTCTCTTTGCAAGCTATTTGACATGTCCCTTTCCATCTCACCCTCCACGTACTGCCTGTCTCTGCCCTTCTCCTCCAGGTCTCCTCCATACCATGGTACTTAGTAACACGGCCAACAAGAGCAAATGGCTGCCCTGGGCTTCCTTACACCCTTTATAGGAGCACGGTAAGGCTGAAACGCCGCAGCCAGGTGAGCTTTTGCCAGAAGGACACTGGAGTTCAGTGAAGTGACTCAGCTTCCTGCACAACGAAAGGCCCGGGGCAGGCTGGGCTACGGGCAACCCTCGCACCCTGCCCTCTGCCAGGGGGCCCCTCGCTTCTACCAGCCCACAGCAGCCAGAGGCCTCCACAAAGGGCACGCTGGCTGCTGACCAAGCGCACCCAAACATCTCGCTAGCTGCTGCGGGGACACGAATAACGCAAGCGAGAGAGAGGAAGGGGTGGAGCGAC
>NW_010401287.1:0-231 GCF_000710305.1 Buceros rhinoceros silvestris
GCTGCTGATCCCGGAGCATGTGGTTCATCTCGTCCAAGATGCAGCGCAAAGTCCAGGTCTTGGAGAACATCACCTCCAGCACGGCCAGGGCAGCGCTGCAGACACAGAGCGCTGGTCAGCAGGGCGGCCTCGGCCACCGTGCTGTGCCCGGACCAGCTCCTCCTGAGCCAGGCAGTGCTGCAGCCCCGGCCCTTCCCCCCTCCTTTGTTTGGGGGGTGCGGGGACCCTCAC
>NW_010401288.1:0-605 GCF_000710305.1 Buceros rhinoceros silvestris
CCTTCCCGCTCCGTTTATCTCCTCATTTTCTCATTCATTCTCTTTTCTTCCTTGAGTCCAATGAGTCACACAAGCCCTGAATCCTTTGCCTGGTGCTGTCTCCTCCCCTCTATTATATTTTTTCCTTTGCTCTTAGCAGCACTTTTCTTTTCCGCCCGTGGGGGGAGAGACCGAGGATGTACATTTCTCCCTGCTCCCCCCCAGCCACCTACCAGCTCCTGTCTCACCATGAAGCCCTTAAAAGTAATAAATAAATAAAACAACGGCTGAGAAAAAAAAAGGCAGGAAACGAGTGACAGGGAAAAGGAACCAAAACGAAAGAAAGGAGAAGGAGGGGAAAAGAAGTCCTACTCGGGCTATGAAATATTTATTAGCCAGCGCGTGCCGAGCGCGTTAATAAAGCCTCAGCATTTGCATATTTTTTCTGCCTGTGAGGAGCGAGGTGTCTGTTTAGGGGGCGAAGGCAAACGCATCTGCGGGAAGCTGATTCCTCCCGGCCTGGTGCAGGTCACGCTCCCACACAAGGTGACACCAGCCCTTGCGTGAGTGTCGCCTGGGGCAGGGGTGTCACCAGGAGCAGGACCCCGGCATGGCTCCTGCAGGTG
>NW_010401288.1:794-1180 GCF_000710305.1 Buceros rhinoceros silvestris
CCGGTCCTGTTACGCCCCGATGGTGGATTTGACGTTCGCAAGCTTGGCCCCCGCCGAGGACATGCTGGCGCTGGGTTCGCCTGTCTCGGTGCGGGATTTGTCCTGCTGTCACCACAGCTCTGTGTGCCTCTGTGGCAGGGTGGCTGTGCATGACTGCACCTCACCTTGTCCCCGTCTGTCCCCTGCTCGACCCCTCGGTGCCTGGCACCGGGGCAGGTTCAGCATCTCCCGGAGCCATTTGCCTCTCCACATCCACCCCACCCTGCAGGGCTGGGGTGAGCGGGGCAGCCGGTGCTGCTGCCTGCGCCGGGTGGGGGTTCCTGGCCGGGAGGAAGGGGCCGAGTGACCCCAGGGGGCTGCGAGGTGACAAGGGACAGGAGCCTGGC
>NW_010401289.1:0-5211 GCF_000710305.1 Buceros rhinoceros silvestris
ACCCAAGGAGACCTTCCAGTGTGCTCTTTGCTACCGGACTTGCCTACCCCACATTGGCCTTTTCAGCCATCAGCGCGCTGGCAGTAAGCGTGGGGAAAGCCCTTCCCAAATGTTCGTCTGCGAAGCCAAGCCGTGACTACAGCTGCTACTAATAAAAAAAAGTAGCTTGGCCAGTCAATCTCCTTAGCATAACAGACCTTAGCCCTGCTCCTGAAGCCCAAAAGGAAGAACTTATCTGTACTCACATCATAACTGTGCAGATCATTTTTGCAGCATTCAGCTATTTTAAATTCACTGTTGCTTGGTACAATATTTTGTCTTTACAGCTTAACTTTATTGCAATATAATTGCAAATTTATGTCTCAATCCAACTGCACCAATGCTGCATGTGTCCTAATGTGCTGATGCAGTGTCCTTTCACTGTTATCTTCTCTGCTTCCTACCTCCCCATTTCCCAGTTTGCCTTTTTGTTTATGCTGTAGGTGTCTTATATTTCACATACAATGGCCAACACAGCCACTGTATTGACTTAAAAAAGACAGGAGGGTTAAGGGAAGAAGAAGAAAGAGCAATAGTACGACTTCACCTTTTTAGCAACAACCTTCTATCTCCGCTATCAGTAAATCCATGCAAATAAATCACAGCATATTGACTATTTAATGTAAACATAGATTTTGATTGATCCTCGCTCCCAGGGCTCTTCATAAGTACACTGAAAATGTATGTACAAGAGTAAGAGAGATAGTGGCTCTAGATCTTCATGACCTCCAGGAAAACAAAAATAAGAACAAAACAAACTAGAGCTAGAGATGGGGGTAAGGAGATTGTTTTTAAAATTATTTCTGTCCTTTCCCTAGTATCTCTTTTTTACTCTGCAAAACAGAGCACATCTTGCTCTTAGAAATACCAATATTAGACTACGTGTACTTCTGGAGCACCCCTCCCCATTTATTTTGCAAATTAAAAAGTGAAATCCCACTGATGATATGTGAAACAGCATGCGGGTATATATATTTTTTTTACATAGTTCATTCCTTCTAGGATGCAGGTTATATCTCAGCTTTAAGGACCATGAGGCACTTTATTTTTAAGCAGTACACTGATTGAACTTAGTTTGCTCCAGCAGAACTCTTATTTAAGTCACGATAATATGACTTGGAGTAGCGCATTTTCTAATAAAGTCAACTCCAATACAGACACTGCACAGGATGATGATTTTTAGGAATGTTCTGCAAAATACATGGTTTAGAAAAGCTTTCAATAAAACCAGGAACAGCAGCATCACAACAGTATTGTTTTTCACTGATGAGATTCAAAAGAACACCTGATAACATTTTCACCAGAGCTTTGTTTACAATGAGCTATGAAACAGCACAGTACATCCAACAGCTATCATAATGCAATCATAAATGCAAATCTACCTCGTTTCTCCCTGACACCTCTCCTTTCCCCCACCTTCCAGTGGGGGGAAATTACCAAGAAATTATGTTCTTTGTTATGCTTCAGAGATACTACTTAATTACTGTGAAAGTGAAACAAATACCGATCTCCTATGTACTTGATCTGTTTTTTCTAGTTTTAATCTATAATGCATTTGACTAATCAAATTAAGGACGTCACAATCCTAGCATTACATGTACAAGCATATTTCCTTCATATTCGTTCGCCAGTTTCTGTTTTAATTGTTCACAAGTAATAACATAGTTGATTAATTTTTGTATTTGAGCTGCAACTACACTTTGAAATCTAATTTCTAAGAACTGAGGTTGTACTTTAATACAAACAACACAGACATTTAAATTACAAAACAAATTATCCCTTGGTCCCTTCTCCCTCACCACCATCCCAACACCCCCCCCCCACCTCCTCTCCCCTCTTTAGCATTTAGAGAAAACTACCCCAGACTGATGTTTCTGCTACACAAAAGTATGGACCCAAACCTGCCTTCATTTCCTTGTGAGATAAAGTACAATCACTGGCTGTGGCTCAGACAGAGCCTTTATGAGCATTTAGCAACAGCCGATGCTTTTACATACCAGAAAGTCTAATCCTGTTTCTGGAGTGGTTACCTAAGACTAAGCACTTCCACTTAATTTTGTGCAAGCTTGAGTTAAAGTCAAGTTTAACAAATATTTTTGCCCCCGTTTTACAGCAGTGTAACTTCTGTATCCTTTCAAGATTTTGGAAATAATAGTATACAAGAAAAGGAACACATGGGCACAGCTGGCACTTCTTTCTCCCTATTTGAATTAAATGGGCTTTCTCCCAAAGCTCTGCGTTCTGTACTTTAAAAGCATGTTCCTTGGCAAAGTCTCACAGCAACTGTAAATTCTCATTAGGCAAAACTGGGCATAAAGGTTAACAACAGGATTTAACATTGCCTCCTAACTGCTACAGTATGCTACCAGACTACGAATTTAACAACCACTATACAACATAAGTGCTATGAACTAACTTAACATAGGCTATGGTAAAAATGGCTTTTTTTTGCAACGAGGAAAAAGACCAGACAGTAAGACCACAGCGTCGGTTTTGAGGTTTCAAGTTCTTTCAGATCCTTTAATAAGTACCTGCTAAACAAAAAACTTCAGATCTCCTTTAACACATGAAGCTGAGGGAGTAACAATGGTTGTTCTGGGTGTTTATCTTGGACATGTATTTAGGCTGGATGAAAATTAAGTCTGTTTTCCACATGGAACCTTTTTGGTTTCTTTAGTCCCAAGTAAGCCAGTGAGTCATTTTTCACATGCCCAAGTGTAAACCTGGCTCAGAAGAACATTACGTCTGAGTGGCTTTGAGCCATCCTAGCAGATTATGGGTGTGCTTTACAGGGTTTAGGCAGCGGCCACATAGGATAATGGAAAACACCATATTTTATTAGAATAATGAACCCTGTAAGTGACTAATGCTGCAACTTAGGACAGCAACTCTTCAGATGTGAATCTCCAGACAAAATAATTGAAGTTCAATTGCCTAAGCCTCAGCTCAATTGCCTGAGGCTCAGCTTCCTTGAACCTCTCAACCATCTCTGCCCGTGTTGCCTACAGTAACCATCCTTTTCAGGGAACTAGGTAAGACTTTATTTACTTCAACTACATCTCCTTTTAGACTCACTCCAAAGGTTAAGGAGTCTTGATATATATATGTAATCATACTCATTTCATCACACAATAAAAATCTCATCCCAAAATTAAAATTCAAACAAATGTCCTATCTAGTCATAACTGTGTCCTATGATTCATTGCTTTAATTACAATGTATATGTCAAAAATGATTACTCAAAGCCATTAGCTTAGAAGAGTTCTTGGTTGCTCAGCATTAGGCTGCCACTTTGGGATTTGGTTGATATTGGTAGTCTGACTCATACTTCTCAGCAATGTCAATAAAGCAGAAACTTCTAGACACTACAGTACACGTAGGATAAAATTTCCACTCTTGAAACGTGCATCTTAAGCACCTGCTTTTATATATCTATCTGGGTGATAACTGGTATCTTTTCAAACAAGATCTCTAATTAAAAACTGCAAAATTACTTATCTTGATGTATTTCTTTTGGCAAAAACTTCTGGACGTGGAGGACAAGCGTATCAGATGACAAAAGCTTCCACTATTGCAGAAGTGTCCAGTGAAGAACATGATGATTCACAGAGAACAAAGAAGAGAAGTATGCATGGAAATGCACAGATTTTAATTTAATTTAGGAATAAAAAAAAAATGTTTTAGGTCTTATACGTAAATGGATAATCTTACTCTGAAGGACATTCTTATCAGAGCGAGGGCAAAAACCAGAATGACATTATGGTATCATAAAGGCATATAAGTTTAGGCATATGAATGGAACAAAGTGATCTTTTATTCTTTCTTCAGACTAAACCAGAGCTGTTTTCTAAATTTAACTGTGATTTGATGACAACGTTTATCTTACCATGACTTCAGGTCTACTTAAGAAATTGTAGTCGGCGCAGTTATATTGTCCACTTCTTGCTGTGAAGCAGGAGAAATCTGTATTCTGGATGACTATAATTGCACTGTCCTTAGTTTGTACAGTCCAATGCTTTAAGCCAGCTTTGGTCATACCCTCTGACAGTGTAAATTACAATAACTACTTTGACTCAAAATGTGGCGCTCAGACACAACACTTTCCAGCAAAGCTGTATTATCCCTTCAGATTTTGATTTCCTCAATTTTCTTTTGTTAATACAGATTAGCTATACAACAGTACAACGCACTAGTCTCATTTTAACGTTACAACAACTATCTCAACTTGGAAATGCCACAGAATTCTCGATCCTCCACACTTTGATTCAATGTGACCTCTAAGCACTTTGCTTAACATTCCATCCCTGTACCTCTTCATGAGGTGTCAGTAAGTTCCGTCACATCAGTAATTTTAAGGGCAATGATTGAAATGCTTATGGTTGATTGTCCATTAGAAACCAAGTCTCTTCTCAGAGGGAAGAGGAAGCTTTCTAAACAATGATCATATTTGCAAAGGATCAGAGCTGTCTTGGCAGGGTTATACATAAAACCTACGTAACACTTTTCCATCACAGGATAACTGCCATCATTCCTTTGCCTCCTG
Organism: Buceros rhinoceros silvestris; assembly: GCF_000710305.1. Classification (NCBI taxonomy): domain Eukaryota; kingdom Metazoa; phylum Chordata; class Aves; order Bucerotiformes; family Bucerotidae; genus Buceros; species Buceros rhinoceros. Next base: position 4,583 of record NW_010401289.1, read on the forward strand.
CAGTATTCACCACCACCCAGGAAAAGACAGGACTTGAACTACAAAACTGTGTAAACCTTAACTTACGGATTTTCACTTTAGTGATTTTGAAAATCACTAAATTACAATTAGTGGCTCTCAAAAACCAGCTTATTCAACATTTGCAACTAAAGATCAAATTGAACTGTATAGAACTTCTTTATCCTCTGGTTGCAAAAAATTGCCTAAGATATTTACTTGTGTAGATTATTTTTCTGCAAATCTTCCTATAAAATCACTGATTGCTGTTACTGAGAAGGAATGTGAGAACTGATGATGCTCCCATTCTACAATCGAATGCAAAGTTTCTTCCATATTAGCTTTGCAGTGTGATGGGTTAGCAGATGATCTCCTTTTTAGGAGAATTTGCTTTAACTATCCAATTGTATTCCCTGCCATGTGACGGCAGCTGCATCTCCATCTTTCCATTGGTTAAAAGTTTTCGCAGGTCTGTTTGATTTTCATGCTGTTTCTGCTTTAAGAAGCCGCGCTGCACCCGCGTTAAGTCAGTCTTTACGCACTCTGTGCCACCCCGGACCATATCGGATCAACCCCCTCTGGACTCCAGCAGCCGTGCCAGGAACCGCTAGAGCCCCGGAGCCCCTACGCCG
>NW_010401289.1:5412-15828 GCF_000710305.1 Buceros rhinoceros silvestris
CGCTGACCAGAAAAGCCAAGCCGCGTGCCAGAGCCGAGCTTTTTGCCTGCTCGCTGCTTTTCCGCCGCACAGGAAAACCGACGGAGCTGCTTTCGCCACCCCACCGTTTCTCGGCAAGGGAACCGCGCGCCCACTGCTGCGTGCCCGGAGTCACACCGAGCCGAGCCCAGACTGCCTGCGTGCCCGAGAGCCGTTTGCTTTCGCCTCGATCCATGATAGAGGGTGGTAGGACTGTGCCGATTCTACTTTCACTCGCGGGGTCGGGAACACTGTAATTGCGCGGGTCCCTGTGTTCCAGTCACGCGGCAGACCGTGTGGCCACCGCCATCTCGGATCGCTGCCACAGGTCGGATTTCACTTTTGCTACCGACCACAGGTTAACCCTCGACTTCCCAAACCCCTCAATATCTCACTGGTTCTCTTGTGTATTTAATATATCCCTGTTTGTGGTGTTATTAAACCTTGTTTCAGTTTCCCAAAACATTTAGAGGGCTCACTAATTCTCTTCTCCCTTCCTCTATCTCTGGTGGGATAGGGAAGGGTATTATTGTCATCAGACCTTGATTTTACCTCAACCAAACCGTTGACACAGTGCAGTAGTATTTCCTTTGCACAAGTGTTATTTATTTTATAATTGTACAAAAGCATTCTAACCTTTTCAGCGATCAGACACAGATCAAAAATCAAAAACATCAGAGTCTAGTTTAGCCTTTTGGCTTTCCTTAAAGCAAGCAGAAGTGGCTGCCAACTTGAGTAGCCTAGACAAGAGGCCATCTCAGGTAGGGGTTTCAGTTAGTTAGGGTTAGGGAACAGCAGACAATAAAAGAAGTGTAAATATTATATTTTCTCCTATTTTCTGAGATGTTTCACATTTCAGAGAAGACATGAGTACGACAAAATAACTCATTTTCCCATTACTTGCAAAAAGCAATACAGGATGTACAAGGAAACCATGGAATTGTTATGGCCATGGGCTACGGTTCGTTTTTTCTCTGATTTACTGCAGAGAGACACGGAATCAGAATAATCAAAAATAAGTTTTTAATCAACTGTAACAGCTCAGTAGTGACTTTTAAACATAGAGTTAATTTGTTGTTTGCTACCCTGATTTTGTTTTGGGTATTTATTAATTCTTTGCCTAATGACAGACAGAGTTACGTATTTTTAACACACTCTTCTAGCCAGCACAAAGATTAAATATTCGAAAATCAAGCAGAAAATATTTTTCAAATGAATGTTTGCTTTTTCAAAAATAAAAACCACCTTGATGTTATTAAGCATAACTTTATCAAAGGAAACTGACTTCTATGACTAAAATATATCCAGTTCATCCCATGTTTCTTCAGAAGACTTTTATATATCCTATTAAGTATAGGCCTATCTAACACGCAAAACCCACCAGTTCACCAGGATCTAAAGTAAATGAAACATGTATATTGGAAATTACCTTCCCAAACACATCTACTGCGATTTCCAGCCTTTTGAAGTGGCCTGTCACAAGAAAGGTTAGCTTTTCTCCTTACCAGTAATAGCAGCGTCTGTCCTGTCCACTGAGAGACAGGCAGCACTCATGACTAGTTTTCCACAGATGTGAGAAGCAGACAGCATCAAAATTTCCTAACATGTGAGGTGTTAACGTGTTTTAGCCATCCTTAAACCTACACAGAGAAAGAGCCACACAACCACCAGCAAAGGTCCATAAAGTAGGGGGGTGGCAGGGTCCTGCAAGGAGCATGGGCAGCAGGGAGGAGGGACAGCTGTGCTCCTCACGGGTGCTGAGAACAGTACAACGAAGCAGAGGAAGCAGGCCCGGCTGGTTCCAAGAAGTACCATGTGCGTTGAGCAGTTCTGGGAATGTATTTGGCCCTTGCAGAAATGTATTTGACTCGTACTTGTGCAGGAAGTGGTTTTAATGGTGTGTCGGACCTCTTACAGCATAACCATTTTGCTTATATTTACTCCATTTCAAAGTACCTGCTTTAAATAAATGGATATAAATTCTACCTCCTCTACCTCTTATCTATCACTAAAATGTTATGGTGGAAAGTATACTGTAATTCAGCTGATGTGTTTTTTGTTTTTCAGCTAAGTTGGAACCACAGCTTTCAAACCAATGTCATTCTAGAGCAATTCTGGGCATCTCTGTACTTTCCATATTACTCAGAGTGACACATGCTTTTTTATAGTGCATCATCTCACCTATCCAGGAAACTGAAACACTTCAATCATCTTTTATCAGGTTGTCCAAACAAGTCTGAAAAGCGCTCGTTTTTCACATTACCATAACATGGCTTATTGAATGGACTGTGAAAGCAGACACAAATCTTGCAGCAGGATACCACCGCCTGACAACCTGGCTGCATTAGAGACCACGTTTCATGTCACCACTAAGGAGCACCAAAAATTACAGAGGTAAACTAACACTGTCGCTCTGAGGGGAAAAATAAGATTTATCAAAATAACTAAAAAACTAGGGGGAGAGAGAGAAAAAGGAAAATAAAACTGCAAGTGAAATAAGTGAAGAGTAATATACAATCAGCTTGGTTTAAACTCCTTTTGAAAGGAATTAGGCAAGGCTGCAAGAATCAAAAAGAATTACCAGTGTCTTCAGGTATAACAATTACAGTTTGACAACTTGAAGATCTCAGAGAGGAAAAAAAGTTCCCAAGTTTTGGAATACTTACTGCAGCTTAGCAAATATAGAATACGTATGCACCAAAACCTTTCTAGATGCCGAACTGAGCAGTACAGAATGGCAGAATGGCACAGTACAGGATGGCATTAGAGCTTTAATTCTCTCACCTGCCACCCCGCTTCCCATCAATAAGCACCCAGCTAGTCACTGTGACTCCAGACAGCTTTCTCATGTATTTGAAGTTGAACTCAAGCATACCAGCCTTGCTCAGGCGAGTACAGTTGCAAGGTCCAAGTTGAACAACTCTGGCATGGACAGAATACTGAAAAGACTCACTGCACAGGCTCATTCATGCATTTACCAGAAGAATCTGACTTGATTCTTAGGATTTTGAAGAACTGACAAAGGAGCTGTAGCATTTAGAATCATAGAATAGAATGTTTGGGGCTGGAACACACGAGCAGCACACAGCAGAAGAACTTCATCTGCTCAGACACATGTGTCTGGGAAACCACCTTTGCCACACTGCCCCTTGTAGTGTGAACTTTCAGCTGGTAGTTTGGCCAGAGAAGCTGAAGCAAAGTTGTTTCAAAGAATAACATTCCGTTCCCTGGGCCATGCTTCCTTTCCCATGCTCTCTTTTAGGAACTCAGAATAGAAGGGAGGATTCCTCATGTCATTGCTGTGTCTCAGCAGCTGATTTATTTATATTTGAACTCATATAGGAAGGACTAAAATTAGGACTAAGCAAACAGAATACATTGTTCAAAATATTCAAGCTGTTTTAATATCTGGGCACCTTAGAGAGCAACCGACTGATTTATCACCACAGCAACCCAAAGTGCCCTTGATAACTTGAATCATTAGGACAGCACAAGGATTTTAAGTCAAAATACAACAACAGTTAATGCAAAATCCTAGACAAAGTGGAGGTCCCAGAGGACAAAGTAAGGTAGATCTCACATTTCTTGGTTTTCCTCCTGACCTCACACTGACCTTCAGACTACCTATTTCTCTGCATCACAGTCTGTTGAGGAGAGGAAGGAGAAAAGCTGCAAGGGGGTCCTCTTGGTCTTGCCAGCTGAACACTGAAAGCACGCTTTGCCAAGTGCAGAAAACAAGAACCCTTGTATATTGTTCTGTGAAATACTGAGAAATAACCCCATTCCAAAGCGTGTATTTACAGAAGAGCAGAGAAACCCTTTTGTACTCTACCAGCCTCCAAGGCAACACAGAATAAGGGCCAAAGCACCTAGCAAGGACTTCATCTTCCTCTGTGGGTGCTATACCTGGGATGTCACTCCCAGGCTGGTAAAGATACGATGTTTGCCTGGCCATAGTTTTTTCTGCTTATTTTTTGGCCTTTGCATTACTCAGCCCGTGCATTACTGCTGAATGACTGAGGTAGGGATCTCACCCAGTGCACGATACCCTAAGAGTCAGCAATTGCCTAAATAGCACTAAGGAATTCCTTCCCGATTACAAGTTTTGAGCTGCCAGGGAAAAACGTAAGGGAAAAATCTTGGCCTTTTATTCCTCCAATCCTGATAACATCTGAGCACTGACACTTCAAAGAATCATTATATTTGTTGTTACCACTTCTGGCACGATTCTTTGCTGCTTACACTAAAATTACATTAAGCAAATACAACACGTTATTTAAATCTGCTGAACAGTTTATCTCTAAGACAAAATGACATCATTAGTAAAATGTTATACAATTCACATTAAAGGCTTTGTGTTCCCCACCCAAGCTTCACAGCTTCTTGTGTCTTGTATTTTTAGTTATTTGTAACTCCTTAATATCTTATGATCATTAGTATGTATGTTACCTGGTTTGGATTACACTTTGCTTCCTTATGTAATTTTATAAAGCAGTAGTTATTCTAAACATACTGGTCAAGTCCTTGAATGCAGCAACTTCTCTTTGCAAAAACTCAATGGCCACCACTCATCGCTCTGTGATATGCACAATTTCAGGATATAAAAGTCAAAACCATTCAAGTACAAAAAGATAAGCATAAAAATAATTGTCCATGTTATTTCCCATGGAGGTAATTACAAACACCAATAACTATAACTCACCTGTGCAGGTCAGCCCATACATGGTCTCTGCACTCAAGTCAATGGAATTCAACAAGTGCCAAGAGCTTCCTCTTGCTTGATGTTTACATTACAAGAGTCAGGTGGCACTGGGATATTTAGACACAAGATAGGGATCTCTTTTGAATCCATCAAAATGGTTCTGTTCTAACCCAGAGCCGGACAACTGGATACAGGGAAAATGATCTACATGTAGAAAGCCCAGGGTGAAATGAGAGAAGTGAGAAGTATGCTGATATTTCACAATGCTTGAGATTTTCTTGAAGCCATATGCTTTCACCTCCTTACAATTACTTTGATGGTTTCTACAATATTTACTGCATTCCTGTTCTTACAACATGCAAATGTTTTCCAGCAAGATGTTTCTGTTTCATCTCCAATATACTTGTAAGAAATGTTGGTCTAAAGATACTAATACAAGGATGCTGTTTCATATGACAAAGTTCAAATATATTTAACCTGTTTGAGCACAAGCTCATCTCTTTTTGCAAGAATTCCAGAGCACCAAGTCATATTTTTAGATGTGAAAATTGCAAAAGTAGCAGAGGTTAGAGCATGAGACGTCTGACTGCACAGGACAAGCATGATTAAAGTCTGCGTGCTTAGACAATATCACTAGTCAGGTTGTAAAGAAAAAAGCACCAGAAAGCAGATTAATACACTTGCTATTACCTATAAGGTGAAGAAAAAAAAATCTAGGAGGTGGCGTCATTCAGGTTTCAAGCACATGCTAAACAGCTGCAGGAGTGTCCTTACTTTGAATTCGTAAGGGATTATGAAATGCTGAAACTGTCGACAACAGAGAAAAAAGCCAATCCAACAAGATTGCAAGTTTCCCTTTTAGTGGAGAGAAGGCAAAAATGCAGAATGCTGTTCGAACTAACCACAAAGTTATTCTGGATATCAGCACGGTATTTCGCAGCCCATTGCTTTTCCAATCTCTTATTATTCAGAGAGTCACACAAAATGAAAGACTAAAACAATTAGATGCTAACAGCATTCCAAACATTAAGTCATTGTAATAATACCTATATGATAGGCAATATACTGTGCTAAATTTTAAGTACAGGTAGACTAGATGAAATGGTTTTATCACCAGATATAAAAAGATGTCACAGTCAGATACAGACTAAGCCATAGATCTGTAGTAACAACACATCCCATCTAATCTACTCTAATCCACTCGTGGTGTTCTGGGCTTTGGGGGTTTTCAGGCGGTCAGAGTGCGTTTTCATTTTCTTACAGCAACAGGCATGCAACCAGGACTTTATAGACAAGTTCAAAGCCAAAACTGTATAAATCCAGAAAAACAGAAAATTAAATGTAAATGGTAAGGACCAATAATGATGTCCTATTATCCATTGTCGTGTTTTTCATTACCTTCCACACTTTAAAATGCACAGGCCCCAATTTTGTGTTGTGATAAAGCATTATTGTTATTTTTTCTCTCTTTTAATGAAAAAAAGTTCTTTTAATTCTCCAAAGACCATCCTGCCTGGTATTGCAAGACAAATGCTGCTGCATGTGCTGTAGTTACAATTCTCATCTAATGAAAAATATCAAATTACAGTCTATTTAATTAAACAGAATTTCCTTGGAAGACTACTACCACGCTTTTGAAGATGTCATCATATCTCTTATCACAGCAGTAAAATAGTCACTGAAAAATACTGAAATATCTCGGATGAGAAGAGCATTTAGGAATTACGTTACCTCTAAAAATCAACTACTGACCAGACAAACTGGGCAAGAATGAAAGGACTATTTAAACAAAAAGAATCACCTTATTAAGCCTGTTAAAAAGTCAATTTCTCAGAGCATAAACGTCCATTCCCTTTATACATCCCATTAGGAAAAGCCTTGAAAAGAAAAAAGGTAGGCTAATGAACTCAAGCAGCAGCCTAGCCTCAGGCCAGCTTCTGCTTTTGGAGAGGCCTGCGCGATCACTGAGGAAGCAGAAGGTAGGTGTCTGTGCACAGGCGCAAGAAACAATCAGGACTGGTGTTGAAATTGCACCTGTAAAAGATCATGCTATTTGTACAACTCACTGTTTAGACACATCAGGCATTACTGTCTGTTCTTTCTTCCTTGCATCCACTGCTGGCTCTACAGGGGTAAGTACTACAGCAGCACACGAGACTATCGACTGGTATGAGTCTTCCCGGCAAACTGCAAAGATAAAAAAAAACCAAAAAACTCAGTGTTAAAGAGTGAACTCAGTTTGTATTTTAAATGTTTAAAGGAAAAAAAATAATAAAGTCATACTGTGATAAAATCAACCGTGTTAATCAATGCAAATGGAGTTCACCTTGTTCACCTGCAAAGAAAACGTCATTGTTTTTCACATCTCCTAAAAGGCTTGCTTGGCACTTTTTTTGTAATAGATTGATGCCCCCATCATCACTCACCATTTACCCAGCTCAAGATCTGATCTAAGTCTGCCCTAGCTTATTGGTGTGTCTGAATCCTAAAAGGACTCATTAATGACGTCAGAATATGATGCACTTCTTTTTCCTTTTCCATTACAAACTGAAAATGAAGAGTGGAAATTATGGATGGTTTTCAGACAAACCTCCTCTCTTCAAAACTTTCACCCTTTGTAAGAAAACAGATTTGAGAAAATCACTGTGCTGGGTGACAAGACTTAGAAACAATACTTAGAGCTAGGAAAATAACAACAGATTTCAGCTGAGCATCTGGCTCAATTAGCACTAAAAAATGAATAACCTAAAGCTGCTGACCTCCAAACAGACAACTATATTTGTTAAAAGTTATACATACCTAAATTCTAAATCGTGTCATCTGTAATTTAGCACTTAGCAGTCACCACTCTTACTGGTTTTTGAAGGTATAAATTTTCTTTACGAGCCAAATAAAGCTTGAATTAAGAGTTGGTTGCATTGAACAGCAGCTTCTTGTATCATACATGGTACTATATTATTTATGGAACTACTATGTATCATATGAGAACAATAAGAAATGTGGTGACCTATCTTCTCAGCGGAAAGTCACACAGTATTTTATGCGTATAACATACAAAACTATTATGCCTAGCCTGTAAAATAAGCATGATCGCAACAAATTCAAAACCAGACAGAGGCTATTTTACAAGTACCTACATTCACGAAAGATTGTGACAGCTGGGAACACTGTACAGTGGCATTTATTTTTCAATGGAAAACCTGTTTCTGAAGACTTTCCTGCCTTCCATCCTCCACAATCATGTGCTCCTTATTGCCCATAGACAATGTAGGTTTTGCACAGCCTATGCTCCTCTTACAAGGGAAGCAAATCTGGAGTAAAGCATCATCCATATTGCTTTGACTGGGTCGAGAACAACTAACCGTGGTCTTTTACCCTGAGCACTCAAATTATACTCAGCATGAACTTGGCACGCATCAACAAGATACAGTGATGCCCGACGAACACCCCGGAGCAGTAACTGGTGCTTTAAGTCAGCTAGAGAGTAGAGTTTAAGGAACATGTCAGAATAGGGTTGGATATTTCTACAAAGGTCAGAAAATTGCAAAGGTCTTTTTGCTTTCAGAGCAATTCTGAGCCATTCAGCAAGCAGCACAAGTGGCTGGAGCACAGGCAGATTCTGGCAGGAAGAAAATCTTTATACATGTAATTATGTTTAATGTGTTTGATTTTCTTCAGCATTGATTAACCTTGTATTTTTAAAAATTAACATGCATGTTGCGCTAAGTGACTAAGACACATAAGATGACCAGTACTGAAACCTTACCTTCATTTTTCTTTGGAACCAGCGCTACTCAAAACTTTGCCACTACCACAGACACCCATCTACAAAACACAGTCACACCCCAGGAGAACCCGCTATATTGACTGCAGGTATGCAAGCAGGATATACATCATAGCTTCACGCATAACAAACTAAGGAAGGAACTAACGCAAAACACACTGAACAAGAGGAAATACCTGCGAAAAAAAAATCTTGGGTGATTTTTATCCTACTATGTTACATGCAACCAGCAGAGCATCTACTAGCAAGGTGCGAGGAACCAAGTAACGTACAAAATAGTATCTTCTCATTCCAATCAGTGACTGAATATCTGCAAATAAGAACATTTATGTCTATTTGAGTCTTGATTTACAGTCAATGAACTGCAAAAAGGTAGGTTTGTCAAAGGACAATACTGATACTCAGTATCTGAATTTTAGCCTGAAATGCTGATAAAAAAGGGAGAGTAAAGGATGAAGCAAACACTTTTCTTTCAAAGACCTATGGTACCACTTGGGTATCTAGTTATTACTTTAGAACTTGTGAAAGGTCCGGTGACTATGGAAGGATTACAGGGTAGGATTTTGCCTAGATCAACCACTGTCCCTCCAAGCAGTTACAAAAACAGATAAAACAGGAAATCACAAGTAACAAAGATGACACTGCTAGTCTCCTACCCTTTACAGAAACTTCATCAAGGAATAAAACTGAAATTGCTTTTGTTTAATAATGCTATATAGGAGTTGTATAACCCCTGGTTCGCAGCTGAAGACAAATCCAGTGGTCATCCAGTGATCTTAGCTTATAGAATTTAGTATCCTCCCATTCCAGAGAGCATTACTTTTTGATCTGGCTTTTGAAAACCACTACAATTCCTCCTTTCTATCTCAAGTCATAAGTCATTATGGGACAGTATAATTAACTAAAATGTCATGAAACAGTAACAGCACAGCAGCAAGTAATTTTCACCTGCTGCAGTGTATTCTCTTATTTTTTGTTCATAACTTGCATTAAAATAATGAGAATGTGCTTGAATATCGACTCTCAATTTTAACACTGATGGCAGTTGGCACTGCTTTACTTAAGAAGTCTGTTTTCATTCTACATTTCAAGCTTTCCTTAAGTGTAGCTCCTTTCCTACATCTTTATTTTTTATCAGGCCAGCCAGTTTTCAATCCATCCAACTCTCTGCTCATCCAGCCCATACATCAACGGCTTGTCTCTGAGGATCTTATGGAGGACAACGTTGAAAGCCTTACTGAAGTCATGGTACACAATATCCACTGCTCCAATAAAGAAACCAATAAAGAAAAATTTCCCATCTATCTGCTACATTTTTACAAAGGCACACAAACATTAAGCAGACGTTGTAAGTAGAGGCTCATTACCATGCCTGCTGTTGCATACCTCCAGAAGCATGGAAAAAACTGTAAAAGAAGCCAACATCAAGGAAAACTATCAGCTAATTTTATACTACCTGTAGCAATTTGTTTAAGAGACTAATATTTAGTATCTCAAAATGCATTTACACACTGAATACCTCCTGAAAAAATAAACTGCATGCAAGCGAGATTGGTATTTTTCAATACCACTGCATCTCCTTTATTCACAGCTCAACCATTTTGTGAACCAGCTAATAATCGTACCGAAATAATACAACTGGAGGAACATCTTTATTATGTATTGTCATTAAAGAAACATATTTTTCTTAGTAAAATAAAAGACACTATATACCAACTACAAGTCATATAAAGGACAATTCAAAACCAAACTTGAGTCTAGCTTTATAGAATACTTTATGATACTATTCTAAAAGACTTCTGCTGGTTTTAAAGTCGCATGATCTCTCCCCAGATTCTTCAATTTATACTTTAATGATTGTCCCAGTTTGGGCTAAACTTTCTGGTTTGGGCTGAAACTTCCTTGTTTTGAG
>NW_010401290.1:0-240 GCF_000710305.1 Buceros rhinoceros silvestris
CAATGGTCTTTCCACACTCGGTATTATCCCCAGGCCAATGGTATCGTTGAAAGAACAAACGGCCTGGTTCACAAATCAGGATGGCACCTGCGGCTACCTAATGCCATCTATCACCTGAATACCAGGTGGAGTGGGGGTGGCTGCCCAAAGGTGAAAGCCTTCCTTGCGGTGCTACCACCCTGATGCCAAAAGCTGATACACAGCCTGGAGAGCAGCCTACCGGATTCCATGCGGGACCAC
>NW_010401290.1:379-807 GCF_000710305.1 Buceros rhinoceros silvestris
TTCGGGACAACCCGTTAACGGTCCAAAGGCCCCAGACTGGGACTGTGGCAATGGTATCGACCACCCCAAAAAATCTCCGTGCCTGGGAAGCTAGAGACTGTTCAGGGAAAATACAGTGAATTAACACTCGGTGGGTGGTACCTTCATTTTCATTTACGTGGCCGGTTGTTTTCCCAGCCGAGCATATTTCCTCTTTTCTTTTACAGGAATTCGGAATGAACTGCGCGTGGACAGAAGGGAGCGCCTACACGGACCTCGAGCGTATACAAGGCGTGTTGACATTGATCCCGGCTGTAACAGCATTCCTCCTGTGGGGATAATGTGGCAGCCTGAATTTTAAGAAAAGCAGTAATGGCTGGTTGGCAAGTTGTGGGGATAATGTGGCAGCCTGAATTTTAAGAAAAGCAGTAATGGCTGGTTGGCAAGTT
>NW_010401291.1:0-6689 GCF_000710305.1 Buceros rhinoceros silvestris
CTTGTTTAAATATAACACAGTAAGTTAAGCTGAGAAACTGGGAAGGCAATTTACTTTGCTAATATAAAACCAAAGGAAAAAGAAAATCAATTTTTTTGTACCTTACAAGAAAAAAGAAAATCAAACTGTTCTTTTATCTTAAATGCTAACTGAAACCATTCCTTCCAGGTAGAAACCGTCAGTAAGATAAGTTACTCATCTGGCTTTGGCAAAGCAGAACCACTGTCATTCAGAGGGATCCAGGCACAAATCACAAAATGCACAACCTCAAAGATATTACAGGGAAAAAAGTGCATAGCAAGAAATCTCTGCATAGAGAAAAGTAGCCAGTTATGGGGAAGAAAACTTAATTAACTTCTTAGGGAATTTCCTCCTGCCTCGCCCACAGGAGGTCTGCCTTACAAGGCACTCCACCACCGTAAGAGTGGAGCAAAGGCTTACCAGAACAATTGCAAGAGTTTCAGCAGTGCTTGCTGTGAACTTCAAAGGAGCACAAGACATTCCGACATCAAGATATTTATTGAGTCACTACACAACCACAACCTGGAAAGGTCGCTCATTTATCAAAGGATCAAAAACCGGGACCATAAATTACCTCTTGCTTTTTATCTGCTAAGTGAAATTGAGTTATGACTAGACACAACATTACGTAACCATCAGATACGCCAAAGTGCCCCCAGGCCTTGGGTATATTATACACTTGCTGTTGCCATGGAAACAATGATTCGGATTTAAGAAATGATAAGCAGCAGCCTGTCGCGGTGTCGTTCTTGAACGTCCCAAGGGAACCTTGGCGGTGAACACTAGACCAAAATGCCTCATTGTGATTCCTGTGAAATCCCTATCTCCAGGAAGACTTTGCTGGTATTTTAAGGTCCTGTCACAGAATTCTGATGCAATCGTTAGGTTTTCTGCTGCTTTTTGTCCTATCCTTCTGTGCATATACTGCGGGATTTTCTACCACTGTTGACTGGAAATAAACACTTGCATTGCACACTTGATAAAACCTGTAACCCTCGGCCCGGAAGGTGCAGCCATGGAACAGCCCCGCTTAGAACAGAGATGGTTGATGTCTGCTTTGAAACACAAAACAGTGGCCATATAGACAAGAAGAGAGACTCCGCAGTTCAACAAAACTGGAAACAGAGTGGCTGTGGTAGGATTCTTCTGTTCGTGATGTTTTCAGATGCTCATTTTTCATAGTCCAGACTCCCACCTTTCTGCATTCAAATGTGAAATTGTGAAAATACGGGCTTTGCCATAGTAAAAGAATGCAACTTCACCAATTCTCAAAGGTTTGTCCAGTTCCGTAAGAAGTTTTGTGTACCAGTAGAAGATAGTGTCTCACATGCAAGCCCTATTTGTGAACATGTTGCCACTTCTTGAAAATCTTTTCTTATTTATCATTTTCATATTGTCATCTCCTGGATCTGTGTCAGAATCATGAAGAACTCTCCAGTTATTTCTGCCACAAAACATATCACATGCTAATATAAGCAACATATCACATAGGAACAGGTGACCCCAATATACAGTCAAATAACTCCCATTCAGGAGCAACTCCATTCATGGACAGCCCACGATCTGTGCTACAGGGGCTATTCTTGCCTTCTCGAGCGTATGGCGTGTTACATGCAAAAATTCCAGGCCTCATCAGCTGAAGATAGAAGCAAAATTTGTTCCTGTTACATCCCTAATAATGGCCTCATTTCTAACTCCTTGAAAAATGAGAAAACACTATGAATGGTTATGCTTTTCAGCTCATTTGGTTTCTCTTTCATGGGACTCTATTCATCAGTTCTGCTGATGATATTGTAGCTGAAATCACATCAACACTCTCCAGGAATTCATTAGATAATGCCAGGCCAGATTCTCAGCTAATGAAAACCCTGCCTTCACAGTTCTGCTTTATTCTATTTTACAAAAGATTGCTTTAATAATTCAAAAAAGGATAGACACATGCAGGAACCATTTTTAGAGGCTCAGATAGCACTATCAGACACCTGCAGCTTTCCCTCACTTTCCCCAAGAGGCAAAGGTACCCAGCGACTCACGGGACAGGCCTTTCATCTTGAGCTAAGCCATTTTCTGTTGGAAACTGCTTGGCTTTCCTCAGGCCAGATCTTGCCTGCGATGGGATAACACATTCCATCACCTAAGCAACATTGTCTTTACAACCCTCAGGGTCTTTCAGAAAGAGTTTTGACGTTGAGGTTTCCAATTCAGTGTTAAGCCAGGTGGCCAGTTCCTCTGTCTTTACTGACTGGATGTTTCCTGGAAAAAAATACTCAGCTGCTGTAATACTGTAGAACACCCTGGCTTCAACGGAAATTTGCCATTTTGTACCCTATTGAAGACCTGACCTGTCTGAATTTTAAATCAACTTAAGGGGGAGAAAAAATAAATCACTGGTGAAGTATTTATCGGTGTTTCTCCTTTTCTCCAACCTCATGTACCCCAGAGGAAAAACCTTTAAGTACAGAATTACAGCACGCTGTTAAAATGTCTTATCTGTCCAGCAGTTCAACAGGCTGTAAAACCACCGGGGCTTCTTCAGAAGGTAAACAGAAGAAAAACCAGAAACACAATACTAGCCATGTTTTTCCACCTCTCCAGTACTTTCCAATTAACATCCAATCTGCTGCTTACATGCGTGGAAGACACAAGTTCATTTCATGCGCTCGACTCCAACAATAGCCTCAGTGGTAGTATATAATGGTATTCGATTCCACTGCTTTCATCTCCAGTGGTTCATTGTCCCCTCTGCTAAGAGCACAGTTTGGCTCAACCCTCTTACTTGGGGAAAAAGGAAAAAAAAACACCTGCTGTTCTACAGCAAGCACTATTTTCTGTTGATATTGAGGATGTTTTAACTCTTGTTTACTTTTTAATTTTTAATCATAATAAAAAATTGCCTTCATTTTTCATTTAAAGTGTATGCACGAAACTTCTGGTGGATGCATGAAATTTTGATTCGCCCTCTTTGCACTCTTGTGGCTTCCTTCCAAAACACACAGGGGTTAAGGACTTTGCACTCAGCTATTTACTTGCTGCAGAACCCCAGGGAAAGGACAATGCAATATTGTTCCAACCTGGGAGCAAACAGGGAATTAAACAGAGAAGCAAAATATCACCATTCACCTTCTGATCCACCGCCCTTCCCAGTCCAGGTGAGGGAAGATGCTTGCCCCAGCTCCCTAAGGGCACAGCCTGCTTTCCCCAGGACGCTGTTCCAGCTGCTCTGGCCTATGTGTTAGAGGAGGAGGAACCGCAGAACCATCTCCAGGTGATGCAGAACAGCCATCATGTAGAGACAGAAAGGATGTAAGACTACCATTTTCCCCCCTTCTACTGCAAATAGGCTCACTAAAATCAACGAGGACAGTCACAAACTGAGCTACCAGTTGAGATAAGTTAAGAGACAGAATCCAACTTCACTCATTTTATTTTTTGTAACCGAAGTATGGTTTTGGTGATTGCTATCATGCACTGCATGTCATTTATTTCAGCAGAGCATATTCTCTTTGCAAATGGCATGCTGCTCCTTTTTGTGTGTCTTGGTGCTTTTCCCTTTCTACTTTGTGGCTTTTATTGTACAGTGATGGGGAGTTCAGACCAACAGGGCTGTGGGACTTCTGGTCAGATTGTGGTTTTATGCACCATTTCTCCAGTAAGCAACCGCGGTCTGCCCGTACCAGCACTATGTTCCTTCCTCTCAGTGTCAGACACCCTTCTCTGCTCCAAAGAGGATGTGTCATGCTCTGGTCAGGGACTGTGAACCGTATCTCTCACAAGGGCAGTAAAAGGGAAAAGACAAAGACAGTCAAACCTGCAATAGAGATGCAGGTAGTCTATCACGTAAACTCCCAGCAGGAGAATCTGTATTGCCGGGTTCCAGGAGCAGCTTCCTCAGAAATGGTCATTCCATTGCAAGAATAACCCCCTTTTTATCACAGCAACCATTCAACTTAATTAAAGCCCTCAGTTATCAGCTCTCAAGAGAATAGTAGATTCCCAATACGAGCTTCGGAGCTGAATTTGATTCCTAAACTAGAAGAAGCACACAAGACATACAGCTCTGAGGTCATAGGTGCACCAGTCACTAACTAATGTCCAAAACTAGTACATTTACACCAGACTGCAGACTTTGAAGAAGGCTTTTAAAATCTTTTAACTATGTGTTAAAAAAGATAACAGCGCAGTACATTTTAACCCTTCCAAAAGTCAGTGCCCCAAGCTGCTATGGTCACTAGCACCGCCATTATTTAGACGAAAACCCAGTACTCTGCACAGACATACTGGGCACTCCCTGCATTAAACCGGTCCTTTTAATGAGGTTAGCCAGCACTGGAAAGACCAATCCATAAAAAAAAGTTCAGTGTACCATTGTACAATATCACGGAATCCTACATGGAGGAAAAATTTATAAAGAGCTGGGGGGAAAAAAAACCCATTAGCTTGGAAAAATTGGTAGCTCTACTGCTTCTGGTCTTTTTTGTCTTTTAACCCATCATTCAACAAATGTGAACTCGTTTTTTACTGACTACATATGAGATGAACCTTAATTTAAGAGAGTTTAAAACAGTGTTTTAAGACTGGTGTTAGGAGGAGAATAAAATAAACTGTCTAAAAGTACAAAAGAACGAAGTACTTCTTTTTGACTAATTTGTAATATTTAAAACTATTCTTAACCTTTTTTCCAGTGTGAAAAATATTACACGATTAAGAACACTTTGAAAAAGAAGAAAGTTTGTAAATTCTGTCTATAAAATCCCTTTTGTGAGCCCTTTCATAAATAAATGTAAGTTAAACATCTGGTTTTATTTTTCTTCATTTGTAGTTATTTGATAATAAACCATGCTGCAATTATTTTGCTTAAGTCATTGACCCAGACGCTCCTGGTTATAAGAGAAAGACCAAGTAAAACACTCAGCACCGACACTGTAGTCACTGGAGTCCTTCCTGAAAGAAAAACATTTGTAGAGCGTGTCTCTGAAGAGTTCAGTTTGTCACGCAAGTGCAAGGACTGTTCTATGTGATACACCATATTTCTTATCCTCTGGTGCGCATGCTGACGAGATAGTTTAAGAGTTGATATAAAATGTATTTTAATTCTATGAAGCCTGGCAGCCTACTGAATTATTTATATGATGTTATTTACTTACTACATTTGAGTGTGACAATTCCTGATTTGGCATCGCACATAAACCCTCCGTTTCGATACAATACTACCATCATGGCTTTGACGCACTTCCAAGAACTCCAAATGGAATTAGTGCGCTTCAGCTTCCGATTTGCAAAGCAGGAGTTGCCACAGCCCCATGGTATTCAGCTCCTGGTTAGTTTACTGAAAAGCGTGCACATGTATTTTTTTTTTTTTTTTTAAATCTCAGTTGATAAAAGCCTGGCACAGATCGCCACTTGTGCCATTTCCTGATCTTTAAGGAAATGTCCTTGTTCTGATTTTCCACACACCTCACATTTGTGAGACACTGATATGTGCTGGTCAGGGTTGGTGCTGTTCAGCCACTGCATCCAGCTGATCTGGACGACGTTCCAGCCCTAGCCTTTGTTGGGCCAAATTAGCAAAAAAACGTGCATTCAATCATTCCTTTAGTGAGGACAGTCTGATGAAACACAGCGGATATTCCTCTGACACACAGCAGTGAGAAAAAGGCCAACGGAAGGAGTTTAGCCCTGACATTAAACTCTGCAGTCTCAAACCTAGCATGCAGCTGGGAAAATGCATCCTCATAAACCATTATATTTAATGCTCAGCCTAACACAGAATTGAAAATAATGTGTTAACTCGGGAATGTCAATCTTGCTGCCTCGGAAAAAACCAAGACGTCTGCTGCTCCTGTGCTAAAAACCGTTTCACCATCACGGATGAAGCAGTTCAGTATTTTCAGCATTGTTGCAGGTTTAAAAATCAACCTCAGACATTCATCGTCTCTCAGGGCTTAATTGGTACCAGCAAACAGACAGGCGATTTGTTAATTTTGGGCTCCAATTCAAGATAGCAAACATAGACATGCTAAATTTAAACATATTTTTAAGTTCAATTCTGAAGTGCCTTTCATCTCGTATAGCAGTAGGAATAAGGAAGGGCATCCCACCAACCTTGGCTCTAAAGGACTGTTAAATGCAAGCACATACATATAATCAACATGTCGCTCAGCCAGATTTTGTGAGTTATCACACAAGAGGAAAACGAGGTCCATAAGGGCTCTCAAAAACCTGAAAATAATATAATTTAATCCCACGAGCAACACAGATGATTTCCCAAATGCAGCCCTGAACACAGAGTGGGTTCAAAATCAAAGTTAAACAAGGTAATTAACCACATTTCTAGCTCAACTTCCTGACACCACTGGCCTCCAGTGGTTTTTTTATACAGTCTGTATAATCTTCTTTCTCTTCCCTGGTGAGAGGGCATATGTAACTAACCAATGATACAGACAATTTCACATGACCTTTTCAGACCGAGTCCATCATTCAAAGAACCTACAATCACTCACCAGCGGAATTCAGAAACACTAAAAAAACACCTCTTGCAGAGAGCTACCATTCTTCACAATGTAGCCTAATTTGATTTTAAGCATTATGTAAATCTTGTCATATCCATTATCCATTAGGTTCATTTATCTATCTTTTTTTTTGTTTTTCCTTTTAACGTGTGTTTTCAC
>NW_010401292.1:0-364 GCF_000710305.1 Buceros rhinoceros silvestris
TCACCACTCAAATTGCTAAGGGGTGAAGCTCACCTCGGACTCTTCCTCGATTTTCTGGCTCTCCACCTGCAGGAGATCGAGCAAGGTCTGCGGGTGCAGTGCTGCAGAGAATTTCTCTGGGGAAACAAAGAGCAGGATGTTAAAAGAGGGAAAAATAATTCGCTCACGCCTCCCTGCCTCGGAAACTGGGGACTATCTGCAGAGGAGGGAACCTCCGTGGCGGCTGCTCTGGCTGCGGTAACACCCCTGATCAGGCCGGGTTCACCTGGGAGAGCTTTAAAGGCAGCCCATCTCTGCTGGCAGCGGGAGGAAGGTCTCACCCACTCACCCAGCCGGGCCTTTTGCTCCTTACAGCGCTCGGCCC
>NW_010401292.1:545-822 GCF_000710305.1 Buceros rhinoceros silvestris
AGGTCGGCACGGCCCGACTCCAGCGGCGCCTGGAACTTCAGGTTCTGCTCGGCCAGGCTGCGGTTGGCGGCCAGGGCCATCTCCCTTTCCAGCTGCAGCTCCTGGACCTGCCCACGGAGAGGCAACGGGCAGAGAATCAGAACCGGGGACCATGGGCAAGCTGCTGGGGAGCCCCGTCGCCCGCACCCACCTCCCGCGACTCCAGCGCCAGGCGCTCGATCTCCTCGGCGTCATCCTGCAGATGCCGGAGATCCTCCCCCGGCCGGTCCCGCAGAGA
>NW_010401292.1:1273-1529 GCF_000710305.1 Buceros rhinoceros silvestris
GACGGGGGTTTCAGCGCTGTCCCAGCAGCCGGCGGCTCTTCTACCTCTTGGCAGGGTGGAACACCCCGGCGCTGCGCGACGGTTGCATCAGCTCCTGCAGGTGACACGGAATGACAGCGTAAGGCTCGGTGTTACCAAACCTCCTCGCTCAGGATCTGGCCAAACCAGTCCGGGTGACGAGCACCTAAGAGCGGGGAAAGCAGCTCCTGGACGGCTGTAACTTCACCACCCTGCGAACAGAAATGAATTCACAGGG
>NW_010401293.1:0-259 GCF_000710305.1 Buceros rhinoceros silvestris
AAGCCCGGGGAGTGCTGGTCCTTCCCTTCCCAGCCGTTCTGGGACTCCCCTTCGGCGCGCCCGGACTCCCCTCGCTGACTGCGGGTACGAGGACTGGGCTGGATGTGCGAGGGTAGCCTCAGCTGCTGAGTGCCGCCCGGCCCCCCGGTTTGCCGCATGTGTTTACTTGTCACACGGAAACAAAATAGGCTTCAGGAAGGGCTCTGTCGCGTTTGCGGCTTCTGCCGACTTCATCCCTTTCGCCCCCCCCCGGGGGCAG
>NW_010401293.1:351-2707 GCF_000710305.1 Buceros rhinoceros silvestris
CATCCCTTTCGCCCACCCCTGGGAGCTGCAGGGTCTTTGCAGGAGGAGCCTGCAGCTTCCCAGGGGCTTCTCGCCGTTTTTCCCTGCGCGGTGCGTGTGGGAGCGATGAGCTCAGCTGGGGTGGTGGCATGGGAGACGGCTGAGAGACGCAGGGGAGTTCAGGTCACAGATGGCAATGGTCGTGTACGGTTGTCATTCCACCCAGTACTGTGGAATGTCTGTGACCAGCTGACAAATTGAGACAAGTTTTAAGAACCTCTCTGTGAATGTAGTGACACTATTTGCTTATTGTACTCGTGACTATGAAGGATAACCAGTATTTTTTTTAGAAGTAGGCGCTATTGGCCTTCTACTCAAATGAACTCAATACCTCACGGAAAACACGTACAGTTGTATCATGTGTTCTGTGAGATGCTTCTGCAAGAAAGATATAGAAAAACTAAGACAGATTATTTGAAAAATGCAAGATGGAGGAATAAATACCCCAAGTCCTGCAGCAACAGGTGGCAGAGCTGAGGGGAAGAGAGTGCACAGCCTGGCACTCTGTCTCGTGTCTGTCATAGCACTATCTTCGTCCGGTAGGGGCAGAGCTTCCTCTCGTCAAAACAGCGTCAAAATACCATCAGCTGCAAGGCAAGCAGGATCAGCTCCTCCTTACTAAGGCTGTGATAAAGAACTAGGATTAATTTATTATTATTAGACTAGGAAAGCACCTCTGGGCAAAACCCAGAAATGTCCCTGTTACTTGTGCTCAAAGCATCTGTCCAGAAAAACAGTGTTCTGGTGAGGAAATTGGGGCCTTCCTGAGTCCAAATATTTCCATATGTTGTGAGGCGACCACTGGTGTCACAGAAGGAGTGCCTTGCTGGGTCATGCAGGTGGATAGGTTGTGCCCTGGAGCAATCAGGAGGCAGGGAAAAGCAGAAGGATCCTCAGTGAAAAGAAAGTATTCCGGAACATACCTATAGGCTAGTCAAATCACAGCTCTTTCACATGTTAAAAGATTTTTTTTTTTCCCCAGAAACTATACCTGAAAGAAAATACTGCAGGGGACTGAGGCACTAAACCAGTTGCGAAGGAAAGCAGAAAGATACTGTGTACCATTAAAAAAAGTTAGTAGCTTCTATCTGTACAAGCAAGATTTGCAAAAGGAGTAAGACTTGGATAAGAATTCAAAGCGCAACAGCATGTTGGGCTGCAAAAGTTTAAGGTCGTGGTCTTTTTCACTGAATCAATAAACATAAAATGAAAATACACAGCTTCTAATATAAACTTTTACTGAGCAGTTGAGATAAAACTTGAGCAGGATAAATGAGGAGGCATTGTTAGTAAAAAAAGGCTTGGGAAATGGTATCAGTATTTATTAGGGAAATGAGGAAAGACATACTGTTTCAGATTTAAAAAGGAAATCTCTTAAAAAATCAGGCCTAACAGAAAGAAAGGGATCCTGCGAATACAGCAATGCTTTGTTTTCATGGCAAAAGCTGAAATGGAAAAGTTTTGAGAAAAGAGGCTGTGAAAAAAGTGAAATGCAAATAAGTGTCTTTGATAATGATGGAAATTCTTATGAAAAAGAAGGAAACACAGACATTTTCAGAAGGTATTATTTGAGTTATCTGACCATCTTAAAAGAGTCAAACGAAAAAAGACACAGGTTAGTATTGCTCAGAAAGCAGCTGAGACAAAGGAGGCGAATTCCATTTCTTTTCATCACATGAATTGTTGTAATCTGGAGATCAACCTGAGTAAGGCACAAAAAGAGAGGTAGCTTGTGGAAAAGGCTTAGGAAAAGAGAGCAGGAAGCAGAGCTTATGTGGGTAGCTGAACTGCTACTGACATTCCCGGACACTTTGATCTGGGAGGGAGGGATCCAAAACTTCGGCCCCTAGGGAGCTGCAGGCTAGTTTTTCTATGTGGGCAGCAGATAAAACCAGAACCCCAGCCCCTGAGATCTTACTGTGCTATGTTCTGGGCAAATCAAGATACACTGGAGAAACCTGAGAAATTCTTGAGTGTGCTAAGGGCTGCTTTTCCAGCAAACGGAAAAGGACTAGGCAGGAAAACAGCTGATACAGGGGGGATGTCGGAGGGAAGGCCAAAAAAAAAAAAAATAAAAAAAAAAAAAAATAAAAAAAAAAAAAAATAAAAAAAAAAAAAAATAAAAAAAAAAAAAAATAAAAAAAAAAAAAAATTAAGGAAGAAAAACTGAAACTCCCCTATGCGGCACTGCAAACCGAGAGTACTTACAGGAAATACAGATTTTAGATACATCTGAAAGAAAGACAAAAGATGGTGACTGATTTCCTGGAAAGTATTACCAACTAGAAGGAACAACTGTGCTAAGGGCTGAGGTTCA
>NW_010401293.1:2824-12644 GCF_000710305.1 Buceros rhinoceros silvestris
CTCTGGTACAACAGCACATATGGGACTATGGGGTGTGATCTGTCATAGGATGTCCCTTGGAGAAGGGAGCAGCAGCCTGTAGCTGTGGTGTACCAAGCTGGGCTTCTAGGCCATGGCAAAGCAGCATTTCGTGTAAAGAAAGAGAAGCAATTACTGGTTTCTTCATCCACCCAAAGAAATAAGAAAATGTAGCACTTTTAATGGAGTGTTTGCCACCATAATGGAAAACCAAACCAAACCAAACCAAGAATAAAAAGGAAGCTGCAAGGAAAGCTTTTGTAGAAGGAGTGAAGTGGTGCAGATATGAGAGTATAAACAATTAAAGAAAAGACATGACATAAATAAAACCAGAAGAAAAACAGAGTAAACTTCCTGACCTCTCCAGGTCAACAAAGCTGCGTTTGCAATCAGTCATAATGGCAATCATTCCACTACATTAAGGTACAGCCTGACAGAGGCTTACACTTAGGTCTGCCCTTGGCTTCCTGAATACATACCAGTCTGTCTTTACTGTTTTATGACGTTCTTAATACTTCCATTACAATTCTTCAATTTGCGTTTTTAAAAATGAGCTGTGGAAGTGAAAACATTAATGATATTATTCCTAATCAATTCACCTTCTGTACCTACTACTCTAACAAAATGTAAGGGACATTCCATGAAACCTAGGGACCTATGAAACCTGAGGAACCTACGAAACTCAAGCTGAAAGAGGACTAGAAGTATGCAGGATCTTCCAAACATTTCCTGATTTTTATATTAATGGATTAGTAGACAAGTATTGGGAGGAAGAAAAGGATCCACACAAAGCTTTCAGCATACTAGCTAACTCATAGCACTTGTCTGCCCTGTAGTGGCTGTAATTCAGAGGAGATATTGAGGGCTGTAGGACTGAGTACATTATGTAAATAGTATTATGAATTTGGTTATCTTTCTTCTGTGAATTAAAGTTTTAGCCGTAGTTAATAAATGTTCAGGACTTTGCTCCACCCATTTTTGGAGAATGACAGAATACAAAAGCCACACAGTTTCTTCAGACAGGTGTTTTCCTTCAGGTTTCTAGAGATGGGCACAAGAGAAACCCTTGGCTTACTTCTGTATGGTTAGGTCCTGGTGGTTACCCGTGATCGAGCTCATGATAAAGTAAAGCTTCAGGAATTTTACCTGCCCTCCTGGTGAAGGTAAGGAGATTTTGTTAAGAGGTTTGACTTCTGAATGACAGGCGACTGAGTTGAGGGAATGCAGTATTTTGTGTTGAGGTGAACTGATGAGACCCAGTTTGTGAACTAGCCAGCTGAAGATCAAATGGCGGAGAAAACTGAGCAGCTAAAATAGAGAGGAAGAAACTTAGAGGGTTCTGTGTCTCAGAATTGTAATTAAAAGAGCATCAGAGTGGAAAACGCTGGAAATAACTTATGTGACTTTGGGAAAAGAATGTTGTATAACATCACCCTAATTTTATTAGTACAACGACAGGTTAATAAAGTAAAAGGGAACTGTAAATAAGGAAATAAATTAATAAAATAACCAACTAGATAACTAAGTATAGTAATGCGTGGACCACTGTGTTGTGAACTTGCAGAACAGGTGTACATCTGGAATTGGAAACTCAAAACCTACTTACTGTATGTGTATAGATGTGCACATTTTGTTCTCCTGTAGTATGGCCAGGGTATATGGAGTTCAGTTCAGTGTTATTTTTTTAATTTTTAATTACTAGTCAATAAGGACACATGACTTATTTACCATCTTGAGATATAATAGAAGATACACTTAGGATCTGAGATCCGTCCAGTCCTCTGGGGTTTAGTTGGATGATCTCATTAGATTCAGAGTCTCTGCAGTAAGTCCAGAAATGTGCAGATGCTAAACATAATGCAGAATTTTAATTATTGTTTGCAGTTAATTAAAATGCTATTTTTGTGTGTTTTCCCTTCCTCTGGCATCCTCAAGTCTAATTAATTCTTAACTGTGGGTGGTGGGATTCAGATTGGCCGCAAGACACACCTCAAACAGCCCACCAGCACCTATGGCTGTACGTGCAGAAGTACTACAGAAGCAGAGATGAACATTCTTGAGGAGTTAGATAAAGGTCACTATTGTTCTTGCCGCCAAGATTATTTTTATCACATTGTCAACACATTTGTTAATGTACAAACATGCAGGTGAGATACAGAACACACGACACTCATTAAAAGGTAAAGACTTAGCAAGCACCTGAAATTAGAGCACTGAAGATGAGATGTATAGAAAAATGCTGGAGGGGAGCGAGTGTTCACTTGACAGATTAAGGACCCAGCCAGTGCTGATCCTCCTGGTGAACTGCTTCCTGACATTTATGACACTGATAAAGAAAATCTGTGAGCAAATACCATTAATCAGTGTGGCTCAAGGAGTGGCTGTTTGGCACGTTTCTGTGGAGGTGGTATCTCAGGTGCATAACCAGATCACAACTGAGGGGTTTGGTTTGGGTTTTTTTCCTATAATGTTGCAGTTGTTTCAGAATACAATAAGGTTTTTTTGGCTTAGAAGTGCTGCTGTAATTGGTTTCTAGGGCTTTTTTGATTTGACCTAATTGGACATTCTGAAAGGCTGCCAAAGTACGGAGTAGGATTTTGCCAGTTTTCCGTCAGTGATTAATAAAGCTCGTTTGGAAGATCAATTAGACTTCCAAAACCAAGATTTTGAACTGGAATTGTTATAAAACCAATGAATGCTATTTTATTAATGGGAATTTTTGATGTTGGATGAGAAAACATGGCACTAATGAACTGTAAATACACATTTCTCCTAGAGAGACTCCCTTCAGATGATTATGATGTTGTATCAGGAGTTCTGTAGTCAGGGTGGAGAAGCACTTTCATTCTGTTTTGTAATGACATTTTTGGCAAAAAATAAGTTGTTTTTTAAAAATCATTAGACCATTAAAAAGTGGTTTCAACAGGTAAGATTTCTTCAGAGGTTTATTTCCTCTTATGGTGCTAAACGTCTAAGTGCCAGCTTTCTAAAAAGTCTTTAGAAAGGCTTGATGTGTCTGAAGACGTAGTGAATTGAAATAAATGATTGGCTTGGAGGGAGAGAAAGCGGGCAGCGTGCGCCATCATCGGTTTCTAACTATGCCTAGCTCCTCACCAAGTTCTCTGTTTTACAAAGATAATTTAAAAACAAAATGCAAGTTGTTCAGCCTGTCTTTGTGCACTTCTAATTTGTTTATTGCCCTGGTACACAAGTGTAGGTTTGATGGATAGTTTTTTCTATAGTCACAGGGCTGACTAGGGTGGATAAATTAATAAGCCAGAGGTTCCTGCATGTTGGAATTAGCTACTTGTCTGTCTCATCCATTGCCTGTTTGTTCATGTTTAGCTTATTCAGATGTGTCCTAAAGAAACGAGATACCCAGCTATTATGGTAGCACCCATTTCTAATTTGTTCCAGGAGTTCATAGCCGTGGGTCTGAGTGTACCAGGTAGGATCTGTAGGTGTTTCTGTAATACTTCGCATTGCATTCAGGTCATATTTAGCTTTTTATTTTTAATGTTACTGGTTTGGGCTGACCAGTAAGTGTAAAAAGTGTAGCACTGCTGAATCCTACGCTATGACTTGCTATATTTAACTCTTTTGAAGTCGAGCAAGAGCTTTTACTGAAGTACTTCCCTCTGCAAAGATCTGCGCACACTGGGTAGCACCGGTGCTCTGCTGCAACATGTTTATACTGGGTAAGGCCACTTGAAAAGCTAGAGTTTTGACTAAAGTAGGACTCTTCCTCAACAGGTCCTACAGAGACATTTTTCAAGCTGGTCTCCAAAGCATCTCTGGGATTCCTGGCAGATCAGGTTTTCTAGGGGAAGGAACTGCTGCTTTTTTCCAGCACTATTAGCATAAATATCACAACATGAAGCCCATAATTACACTCAGAAGATGCTCTCCTCTTGTATGTCGGGCAAATCATGTTTAAATTGGCATTTACTGAAATATGACTGTTGGAACTGTACCAGCACTACATAGTTCACTGAGCAGGTATATGTACCATACTACGTGCTACACTTGCAGCAAAAAATGGCAACAGCCATTCTAAAATAGTAGAATTCTAGTGCTGTACTAGTGTAGAATTTCTGCTAGCATCAGGGTATTATTTCTTTTCCATACCTTTGAAGGGAACTTTGGAATCTAAATATTTCAATGAAAACTCTGTGCGTGCCTCTGAATTATTCCAGAAATCCAGCTATGACTGGATTCAGGATGAAGATGGTAGAGTGATCTCATTCACTCCATGCTTTAGGCCTGCTAAAATAAAGCTTAGCAAAATACTGCTAAAGCAAGAGATGGAGAATGAATTGGAAGATGATAGTGCATCATTTTACATGTTTCCGCTTACTGAAATGAGTAGATGTCCTCATCTTCTCCAGAGAAGAGATACTAGGCTTCTACACTCTGTTCTGAGCTTAGCAGAAAGGTGGAATCTCAATTCCTTGTTATTGTTATTTTTACTTAGAGGTGGATGTCGTTTACTGTTATCTGAGTGTTTCTTGCTATATTTTCTATAGTAATGCTCACTTATGAAAAACAAGTTGCTTTTGAATACAAGCTGCACATTCTCTCAATTAATACACCCACCCACCTGATAGTTGAGCTCCATATGGTCTTAGATTAGGAATGAGAGAACTTGCAAAGCTCTTGCTTCTGTCAGGCCTCCAAAATCAAGCCTCTTCTCAGAGGGTTTTAGTTTTCCCTCAGAGTACCCAGTTAGAATTACGCCAACTCCAGAAGCCCTTCCAAGCCCTAATCTTCTATCTGAAACCACAGCGGTTTGGGACAAGGGATCTGGTTTCAGTAGCATTTCTAGCCATCTTCTCTCTCAAGAGCCACATTCACTCTTGCTTTGATTCTTCTCGAAAGAGATGTCACTTATCCACCGCTGAAGGGGAACTGTGTGCAAAGCCTTTGGTGCTATCACACCTACTCCAAACTTTCCAAAATCTCCAAGAGATTTTACTTGCAGGTCAGTTAAATGCTATTTCTTCTCACCTGATGGGCTGTCCATAGTAGGGTGCTCGCCTCACCCATTTGGTATGAAGAAAAAGCTACAGATCTGAGCTACTGAAACCTGTCATTTGTCATCTACTTTTGTTATTAATATTAACTTATTAATGTGGAGTTGCTTCTGCTGCGTACTGAATTCCAAACTAGGTCCACTATCACTCTTATGAGATTTGGAGCCATGACTTGGATCACAGGTTCAAGGGTGAATGAAAAAATTCATCACAGGTGGCACCAGAGTATGACAAGAATGGCCTTGATCATCTCTTCAGAGCATAGGAAGTATGAACTACTGTTTGTGCTTCCTCCTGTGGCCCACCTAGCCTGGTCACCTTTGACTGACTGATGGGTAGAGGATGCTTGCAGAAAGACTGGAAGAAATAGGACAAGTGTAGGATTTCCTAACTTCTGGCAGTCGGAGGTTATGGGAATTTCCTGAGCCAGACATTTCAGTGGATTGCATCATCATGTTTACTAGCCACTGATAGATTTATCAACCATAAATTGTCTGATCTGTTTTGAACTTTCTTGAACCTCCACATCCTCACTTTGATGACAGTCCAAATAGCCTTTTTTATTAAAAGAGCTTTTGCAATAAAAAGAGGAATATGCACAAATTCCTATTTAGTCTGGAAGCCTGCGTCAGTGTAGGAGGGCTAAGACTTTTCCCAGTACTTTGTTGTTGCAATTTAGAAACATAGATCTTAAAAATAATTTTTGGTGTTAAATTAATCTTGATGTTTTTCTTGCAGTTCAGATTTTTTTGCCCTTGTTCATAGGGGTTTGTGGACTGAGCACTAACGTCTTGTGCCCTGTGCATCCCTGCATAACTTGAAAAAAGCACCCTGCTGTGTTTTCTGCATGGAAGATCAAAAATGGATGTGAACTGTGCATTGGAGGTTAGAGGGTGCCTCTAGGTTTGTTTCTCTCTCTTTTGCTTTCCTTCTGGTTATTTGTTTTTCTTTCCTATTTGTCTCAATTTTCGTTCATTTCTCTGCTGTTGTCACACATCCGCTGTGGTTCCCCTTGAATTCTGATGGCAGGATGGAATTGGATCTCTGTGCAAAAACAAAGTATCATTACGTTAGGTTATTTTTAGGGTCCCCAGAAACCTTGAAACAGACAGATATTACACTGTATGGTAAAATGGAAATTAAAGAGTAGAAGAACTAATGTTAAAGAGTATATAGTAGTAGCGGTTTGCTATCAAGTTTTTCCAGGAAATGGTTGTTTGCTTCAGACAAAAGACTAGAGGATGTTGGCCAAACACCTTCAGTTAACACCAAAATGTTTTGAAGTCTTTTTCATGACATTTAGAGAAGATTGGCCTCAGCTGTCATTAATAATAAATGGAAATTAATCTAAAGTTGCTGTATTCACGTAATGCCCGGTGGTGTTGATGTGTCTGTAAGCACTGGTTATCCATGCTTTCAAGAGGAACCCACACAGGGTCACACAGCACCCAGTGCTGGCTCACTGCTAGTAGTCTCAAAAATGAAAAGGGACATGTATGCTTCCTGATTTCCACATTCCCTGTAAGGTTTTTGAAACAAAACGGTTTGGGTTCTCTTTGTCTGACAAAAGGTGAGGTTCTGTAGTCAGCAGACCAGATCACAAAGGGATCTTAAAGTACTGACACTGTGGGCTGCTTTACCATAGCTATTTTCGTCTTCAATCACCATGTCCCCATGCACTGCAGGACATGCTATTTCATCATACGGAGGAAATAAGAGCACTGAGAAATTACAAGTATGAATAAAACCTGCACGTTTCATAAGACCTTCCTACAGAAAGTGATTAGGGGCTCCTCTGTCCACCAGATCATGTGAGCTAGGTGGTCAAGTGATTCAGCTGCTTTCTTAGCTCAGTTCATTGCCAGGGCTCTCTGCCTGCTTGTGTATAAACAAAGTAGTAACTCCCCTCCTCAGAAAAGAACAGATGAGATGTGAAATACTTCTGAGAAAAACACGCAGTCATTTGTATCTGAACTGATTTGCCAAGCAACCATTCTAAAATCAAAGATCCATAGGAAAAAACAGTCAACCAGTAACAAGGAAACATGCCAGCTGATGGCAGGCGGAAGATGTCCATTACCATTAGAGAGCCTGGCTGAACTAAAGTTCTCCCCTGCCTGTCCATCCCCAAAGTATGAAAGCCAGACAAAAAAATATCTAGGAGAAAAAGTAAATTGAGAGAAACAATCCACCTAGGTACCAAGTTATGTCTGTGTGTTAAAACATGGAAGAAAAAATACTGTTTCATTGACAAGATCCTTATGCCCTGGAAGACGTACAGATTCTCTTCCAGCTCATCTCCAAGCTGGATTACATCCTATGCGCTCCTGGTCCAGCTCTCGGTCATTTGATGAGGTCAGTGTTTGGCTCCTTTTTAACTGGAGGAAGTTTGTGACTCCTGTATTTGTGAACAAAGTCACGGCCATGGGTTAACTGATGCAGTGGGAGCTTATGCCTGCAGATGACCTGAGCGTCATTCTCAGGGAGGAGGAAAATGCTGTCATTACTTTCCTGGCTGCACAAGCAAGCTCTGCGCTCCCTCCCTCCCGACTTAGTGCCCACTCCAGGCCGGGCAGTACAGACAGCACGGGGTTTCAGCAGCTCTTCTGCATGCCCTGCAGCTGTACCCCTGTCTCATGGTCTCTGCATAAGGAAAGCTCTTAGGTGAATGCACATGGACACAGCATATCCCTGGTAGCAGGGAGGCAAGCAGAGGTTCTCTCAAGCGCCCGAAGGGAACAAGAGGACCTCTCTTTCTGCCAGGCAGGAGTGGCATTTCAGGCAATGGTGGGGGACCGTTGATAGTGAAAGTCACAAAGGGCTTAGGGTTCTGGACTGCCTAAATCTGGGGCCTTCCATTCCACTAATGTCCGCACCACACGCTGGACCCGGGCAGCTGTATTCCCCAACGTCCAAGCCCTTGACTTGTCAGTGAAATGCTGTTGGACTCCTTCCCGGCATCTCTCCTACTGCACACGTGGGACTTCTGGTCCATACAGAGTGTCATCTGGCCAGGCAGATGGAGGGAGACTGTGGTCGTGTGAGGACCCAGGAGCATCTGTCCTTGCATTAAAACACAAAGTAGATGGCTAGAACAGTGCTTTGCGAAGTTCTGATGTACCTCTGCCACATGATAGGGGGAGCGGGCATCTGAACGCACCAGGAAGCCGTATCTCTCTATCATCCACAAATATTTACTGTTGCCATGAGTGAATGGCATTCCGGATAGGTTTAATTTGATGGGGCTGATGACACATTTCCAGGCTCCCGTTCTCACCATCACATGGCTTTGTGTCCCTGCATTTTAGTCATTTCAGAGCAGTGCATCACCACCCCACTGGCTCATGCTGCGCTCTGTGTTTAGCAGCACATATTTATGACATGGGGAATGAAGAATGAAGTTTAACTCATGTCCTTAACTAACCCATAAGTGAGGGATTAACTGCCTACTGCATTCTTTCACTAAGTATTAATCACCTAACATTATTTTCATTTTTTGGAAAAGTCTTTTGCTTCCTTAGTGTATCTGTAGACATCCTGGTTTGAAACCACGGCCTTTGAGGGGCTGCTGATGACATTAGTCACACTGATGCTGTTGTCAGCCTGACAAGGGACCTGTTGTATAATTTCCCAGGTGAAGGGAAAACCAGACGTCGGTGGGCTCCAGCTCAGTTACCAAGGTTCGCTCCTGCTTCACAAACCTGTCTTCCTGGCTGTGGTAGAGTTAAAAAAAATAATTACAAGTTTTTCAAAGGATCACCCACATGCACATGGTATGAGAGCTCTTTTCTTTGTTGGTTTCATTTTATTTGTACATGACTCACTCTTGGCAAAATGAGTGAGCCTCATGAGCCTGTAAAAATTCTGTTTGGATTAAATGATTTGCATTAAATGATTTATAACTGCAAGAAGGGTTTAATATTCCTGTAATTCCTTAAGGAAAAACAAACTGATCTTACTCTTTTCAAGTAGCTATTGCTTTCATGCCTGTTACTTCAGGCGCCATCTTACTCGCTCCAGCTGATTGATAGCTGTTAATGAGACTCTGGGCACTTCTCCTTCTTCGCCATCCCTGGGTCATGAATTAGAGATGGGTGTTGGGATCTACTATTGTCCTTTCGCTGGCACATCTTTCCCAGTACGACTGAAGGCCAGGGAGTGTACGGCCTCTCCAAACTGCCTGCCTTGCTACAAGCAAGAAGCATCATTTGTGATGGGCTGAGGTGCAGCGATTGTGTTTCTGAGACTCAGTGTCCCCTGGTTTTGTAGGCCCCTCAGTCGTCTTCTTCCCGTGGCAGTGGCTGTGCCGGTTGCATTGCTACAAGCAAGAAGCATCATTTGTGATGGGCTGAGGTGCAGCGATTGTGTTTCTGAGACTCAGTGTCCCCTGGTTTTGTAGGCCCCTCAGTCGTCTTCTTCCCGTGGCAGTGGCTGTGCCGGTTGCAGCCTCCGACGGTCTGTAGGGGCAGTGGCTTGCCCGCACACCCCGACGCGGGGCTGCGCCGGTTCCCCACATCCAGAAATGCGGGGGCAAGGGGGGAGCTGCCGCCGGGCACCCTGCAGAGACAGGTCTTCCAGCCGCCTGCACCCCCGTGGCAGAGGCGTCGCGGCGCCATGCGCCTGTCAAAGCCTGCCTGGCAAAAGCAGGCGGTAAATGACCGGGGCAGCCCGGCACAGCGCAGCAGGCGCCATCAAAAAGACCTTTGACGGTGTGTTTGCGCAAAGCGCGGCTGGCCTGGGTGCCCGCTGCCAGAGGCTGAGGCACGGCC
>NW_010401294.1:0-214 GCF_000710305.1 Buceros rhinoceros silvestris
TCTGCTAGTATTTTTTTCCCTAAATGTGCTTTCATCTTCAAACCAGTTGCTCTTCCAGCTTGCCATGTCAAAACACAAATTTAAACCTGGAATCTCACCAGTTTAAAAAGTACATGAAATATTAAGAAACAAAAATAAGTGAAACTACTGGAGTCCTAAGCTGAAATCAGGGTGTAACTTGCCTGGACACACGAAGAACGAGGATCATTTCAGC
>NW_010401294.1:667-2269 GCF_000710305.1 Buceros rhinoceros silvestris
AGCCCACTGCTGAGCCAGACTTTACAATGTTTTCGCCAAAACCTTCACAGGGCCTTTGATTTACAGCATGGTGATAGTGTGAAATAACAACAGCTGTTAATTCACGAAGCCATGTTTGTCAAGCCACGGGGGAAAAAAAAAAAAAAAAGAAAAAAGATTAGTGCTGAGAGTAACATACACGACACAATTGCTTGTGCAAGCTCATGCATCAAGCAAACAACAGCTCCAAACCATGTGTCTGGCCACTCCCTTCTCAGGCTCAACCATCTTCTCTTGGCATAAAATTTCTGCATGGTTAAGACTGCTCAGCTGACACACAGCCAACCGTGCAACAATATAAAGAACGGGGGAACGGCGTTGAGAAGTAGGAAGACAACACGAGGCTGTTCCACTGTCTGCATGCGAGCGAGGGCAGAAGGGAATGAGACATTCTGCAGGGTGCCCGTGTAAAAAGTGGCACCCGTGCCAGGCCCCTGGCACATCCAGGCACACCCACTACAGTCACGTTCTGTGGTTCCGAACACAAACAGTTTCTCTGTCCCAGCTCCACAGTTGCAATTCATCCAGCACAAGTGCATTGCCTCTCCTCACGGCCAGCCAGTGGCTAATTACTCTTAGCTTGTTTGTGCCACTTGTCTTATACTTCGTGTTACATTGAGCTTCTATTTGTAGAAAAGAAGCTTCGGTTGCTTTCCTCAGCGTAGGGCTGAAGGCCAACAATCATAAAGTCAAGCCTGACAATTTACCTCCGTTCTCACAGACGTCCCCTGCCAGGTACAGAGGTTGTTGGAGATGAGGCCACAGCACTTAACTTCTGAATTAGAACGACTCGTTTTGCCTGCTTGCAAAAACACATGTGATCATTTCCCGTCACAAAACCACACAAAGTAAGCTCAAGAAGCAGGTTTAGTCAAGACATCGTTAATTTTGACAGCGTTTGAGTTACCCTTTCAGAGGAACTTCTCAGTATTTCGTAGTTCCATACACGCCAGGTTTCTGACTAAAATGAGGCTAAAATGTGTAAACACAGTAAAAGAAAGCCCAGAGTCGAAAGGCCTCTGAAACAAACCATTTTCCCTGGTTGCTTGCATAAGACTTGGCACATCAAATACTAGTTCCACAGATCTGCAAAACATTATTCTGCATGAAAGTACCACACAGAAATAATCCCTCCCTCCCAATCTCAGTCTAATGCCTTCCCTTCCCTCACTTTGGACTGCATCTGCCCCTAACACACGTGCTTCTGTAAGTTTTGAAACAAACTTTAACTCCAATCCTAAATCTGGACCTGTTCCAAACCCAGTTCCAAACCCAGCTGTGTAGCTGGCTGGCACCAGCCTAGAAGTCGCACCTAGATCCCTCAGCAGAGGTCACTCACTTCAGGCTGGCCTAAACCTAAATCACAGCCACTGCAGGAGCTGTAACCAGTGACCACTGGGTCTTCTCTACCCGAGCTTCATCAGGTTACCTGTAAGCAGCAACCCTAAACCTGAACCTAAGTGGAACTTTTCTATAGACAGAAAAATAACAAAATATTTAAGTTTGAACAAAAAAAGAAAAAAAAAGAAAACCCCAAACCCAACCAACCCCCCCCCCCCCAAC
>NW_010401294.1:2361-3936 GCF_000710305.1 Buceros rhinoceros silvestris
CTTAATAGATGAAGAATTAATAACAAGTGACGTCTGATAACAGGGCATTCCCATTCAGAGGCAAAGGCTCTTTTTCCAAAGCTGCTGAACACTTACACATTCATGGATTTTTACTGGACAGAAAATTTACTGGCAGAAGAATCATTCAGGATCTTCAAAAATATGACAAGGAGATTAAACATCTTTGTTAAAACAAGTGACTCCTCTGAAGAGAAAACACCCCACAGTTTATAGTCACATCTTTTAAGACACACAAACTGCCAATTTTTATAATTCACGAGCATCCTGACTTCCTGTTCCCCGTTGCCAGTCAGAATACAGCCTTCTTCCACATTTTTTGCTCTAGGAGGTTGATCCTCATCTCTATCCGTAAGAAAGTTGTTTTGTTTTTTTAACCACCTATTTTTAGGACTGTCTTTAAATATTAAAATATCTTCTTTACCTTCCCATGCACATTTCCTCCCAGACTTCCTACAGAGCTGAGCAGCATTTTAATAGAGACAAGACTTAAAGGAAAACCTGACCTTACAACACACAAACCAAACGTGAAGAAACGCCTCCCCTGTAGCAGCGAGTCCTGCTGCAGCTCCCGGGAGCGCTGCCTAACCCCCCCTCAACAGCAAAGTCCAAGGCAGGGGGTGGAAGGTGCTGTGCGAGGGCTGGGCACAGGCTGCCTGGCCGCACACCTCCTCAGGGCCACTGGCACCCCAGGGTGGCTGCGGGGGCGATGGGCAGGCAACACTCCCGCTCACCGGGAACCCCCCCGAGCAGGCACCCCCTGAGCTGTTAGTTACACTGACCCCTCCGCTGGCCAACAGCCACGTGTCTGTCTAGACTTACACTGCCAGTTCTCTAGGATGGGGATTATTCTTTGTGAAAAACGCCTACCTGATACGATAGTGAGCATATATTTAGTTTTAGTCACACAACTAATCCAAGAGATCAAAATACCAATTAGATTTAATGAGGTTTTTAAAAAATTGGCCCCTGTAAGGTGAGGCATTAAAAAGCAAAGCTCAGAATTTACAAGGAGCAGCCAGCAGCGTTGCGAAGCAAGCGGTAGGTGGCAGAAAGCGTCTACCGAAGAGAATTCGGACTACATCAACCAGAGAACTCCCAGCTGTTCCCAACCGAACAGCCACAGCATCAGCCTTTACCTTGTTATTTACGCTATGTGAGGTCACAGCACACAGAACAGAACCAGACAAAATACTCTGCAGCCGTTTTCCAAAAGGAGACAAATGTTTGCCTTATGTTTGCCTTATGGCAAAGCTAGCACCCACAGCCAAAAAGACCGATTTCACTGGGTTAAAAACGGGCTCCCGTAAAGCTGCGCAGTATAGGCGGGGGAGCCCAAACCGAGCATCCAGGTTAACGGCAAAGACGAAAGCGTGGGAAACCAAGATTACCCGCTTCACAACGGTAATTCCTAAAATCTTACAAAATAAAAATCCAAAGAGTTACTGCACAGGTAAGTGTTCTGCTGCTACGGCTTGAGAGTTTAAAAAGTGAGTGCACTGAGCATGAAATGGTAAAAAAAAAAAAAAAAACTGTTCTAAACTGCCCTTTTTTTCT
>NW_010401294.1:3967-9910 GCF_000710305.1 Buceros rhinoceros silvestris
AGGGGGTGCACTGAGCATGAAATGGTAAAAAAAAAAAAAAAGACTGTTCTAAGCTGCCATTTTATCTGTTTCTAAAAAAGATGCCGCTAGCTGCACCTCATGTGGATGGAGCAAAAAAAAACTCAGCAAGAAAAGGTCTAACGCTAACTTAATGACTCATTTTTTTATAAAATCAAACAAGATCAAGTGCACAGAGTAACAGAAACAGTCACTCTGGCTGTGCGTACTAATACAAGCATTCAATTTTAGATGTCAGGATCGTATTTACTTTTTAAGCATTCAGACACAAAAGGAAGAACAACATCCTATGGAGATAATGAAGTTTTGACTGAAATAATTTAAGAGCTCAATAACATTATGTAAACTGACCAAAAATTCCCCCATGTATGCTAATTCATTCTCCACCCCTCCCCCACCTTTATTACAGAAAGGTCATTTAGTAAAATCAGTTCCTTACGCATACAAAAAACAGGTTTTACTGTAATTTTATGGAGAAAATCATCAATTACATTTTTACGGGTGTGCGATTCCTCAGGCAGACACTGCATGCTTTTATTCTTTTGATCAGAAATTATTCCAAAGAAACACTGAAACGTGCAATTGCAAAAGCATCAATTTCTATGCTTAGAATTCTGTATTTTCAGTAAAAGTAGCCATGATTTTTGAAAAAAACCAAACCAACCAACCAACCAAACCCCCACCGTTCTTCAAAGGAAGAGACCACAACTTGAATCTTGGATTCTAGATGAATCAAGAAATACCACAAGAATTTAATCCCAGTTTGGATACCGAGGCATCTAGTTTCATGTTATACTTTTAATAAGAGCTGTTTCAATTCCCAGAATCTAATTCTGAAATTACATTACAAAATAAAATATTTAAACAACATTTAGTTATGTACATTCTGCTCCAAAAATGGACTGTGGAAATTCCTTACATTCCTCTTAGAAATACATACAAACCACAGTACAGGTCAACAACCCACTGGCCACTCCCAGACACAAGCCAAGTGAGAGGGAAGATACCTGTGGAAAGTTTCGATCTATTACTGCTTCAGTAGCAGCACTTCAGTGTCTCTTCAGACTACTTCAGTAGTTTGTTCTCCTTGCCCCGAAACATTATCCCAGTTTACTTGGCATGTTGGATGATTGCTCATTAGAATATGTCTTTCACGGAAAAAGATGACAAATATTAAGGACAGGAAATCAGGAGTTCAGAAAATTACAACACAGAAGAGTCTGGAAAGGTGTACACTGTGCAAACCCTCTAAAAGAGAAGAAAAGGTAAGAGTGACTGCGCCCCTCTGGTACCCTACCATGCAGATTTTATGGAAAACACAGGTCACCCCCACCTCACCGCAGAACACACCACTTACATTTCTACTTAAAAAATTACACACATCAAATAACTAGCTTCTTAGGGTGTAGGAACAAACAGTTTAAAGCTCTTTTACCCATTCTAGACAAACACATACATTCACCTGAATGGGGGTTCACATCCAGTGCTTCAAGAACGCAATTACATTCAGAGAAGCAGGTACCAGCCTCCATTCCACATTCATCATCAGTATTTATCATCAGGTGATTTACAATCACCGCTCTGAGCGAGGACCACTTAACGACAGTTCTCTTACGTAGCCCTGAAGTGTACGTGACCATTTGGTAAAATTAAATGCAGTAGTTTTTCCTACGGGTAACTGAATTTCATGTGAAGTGGAAATTGTTTAGTATTGGTTGTGTTTATTTCATCACACAAAATGAAGAACCTATGACTTCTAATCACACGAAAATTTGCTTAGATGATACAGTCTTCCTGTTGAGCTATTTCAAATGCAGCTGTTCCCTGGTTTGACTCAAATGTTTGCAGAAGCACAACTTCATTAATCTTTGCACCATGCACACTCAATTTTGAGAATCTTTAGCTTTCTTCTTCCCCGCTCCCCCAACAATTCAGCCGGGAACTTATTCAGAAATCACTTTAAAGCTGTTCTTCAGTTAGTTGATGACAAAAAAATAAGACTACGGCAACAAGGTGACCTTTGATACTGGAAGATTCTTCAGTTCATTAAAGACAGATTGAACTAAGGCCGCACAAAAAAATTGGTATGGATGAAACAGGGCATCAAAAAGAGATCCCAGCTGCCTGAACCCAAGCAGGTGCAGTGAAACAGGCAGCCACTGAAGTGTCCGGAGACAAGAACTGAACTTTAGTATTCTATATTTTGTCTGAAAAACATGTATGCCAGCCACCAAACATCTCTCAGAACTCTGAACACTAGAAGAACAGATTAAAAAAAAAATGGACAGGTATTTAAAACTCTGATGCCTAAGTTCTCCTGTATACATATATAAAAGAATTAACTGACATTGTAAGAATACCAAACTGCATAGCATTATAAAAGAAGGCAACTCGAATGTCTGAAATGAAAAAAATTTCAACGTTACCAACCCTATTATTACCATTCTGGAATTTGTAATACCATAGAGTAGACTGTTGCTAGTAACAGCTATAGCCCAGTTTAAGCAACATCTGCCTTAACTCCAGGGAGTGCATAAAGGATTAATCCAGACAAGTCGTTGCATGCCCTGCTTTCACGTCCTCCTAGCAGGTTTTGCTGTTAACTGCTTCTCTCTTTCAAGTTCCTTCTCACGTTGCTGTTCTCGTTCTAGTTCCTCCTTCTGCCTCTTCTGTTGCAGCTTAAGTGCTCTTTTCTAAACAGAAAAGACAAGAAGATAATTCTAAGTTTTACAGATGTATTTAAGTTGGAGCTACAAAATGCCTCCCATTCTCTTAACATTATCTCGTCCAATCCACCCTGCTTATAGTTGAACATTGCATAAACTGTTCATTTTTCCTTGGCCCCTCCCTCCCACTTCTTCCTTACTGTTGAGAAGCAGAAAGCCTCTGATCTACACAGGGAAAATACAAACTGGATTCCTTGCAGTCCCACTAAAAGTCACCCTTCTGTATACCAGACAAGGTGCATATTGTGGAATTTATTGCCTCCAAGAGAAAATCCCTTTTGCTGAACATACTGAAGGACTAATCTTGCCAGAATGTAACCAGAGACTGCCTACACAGCCTGAAGGCAGTGAACTTCTCCACTGTTAACACTGCATTAAATAGAAGGAGAAACTCTTACATTTATGACAACCTAGTTTTCATAAAAAGGCACCGAAACTGAAATAACAAAGAGAGGTAGTTGGAATGGAGTGGATTAAGCAACAGAACAAAGCATGATTCTTAGTGACCTAAACACCACGATGACACAGAGATTTACGAGTAGTTGAGACACAGTAAGTTGCTTGAGCACAGGTAGGAGTAAGTGGAAGTTTAAACCCATAAATGGATGTTTTCAGCAGCGCCAAGCCATGCAAGATAATGACTGAAGAATCTATGCATGCATCCAAAATAAACATCAGAATTCAGTAATACATAACTAATATCTACTTTGGAAAGTAAAAATATTTATCCCACTCACTTTTAACTTTGATGTCTTCTCATGAAGCATCATCATTTCATTTCTAATATTCACTAACTTGTTGTGATAGTGTTTAGCTTCTGAAAACTTAAAAAACATAACTGTTAAAGCAGTGACTATCAAGGTGAAATAGTTGTTTTATAAAGCTACACAGGAAAACACCAATCAAAACCACAGTGATGACCAGAACAGTCTGATAATGGATTAAACATGTTCAAGTTCAAACACAAAGTTTACATCTCCCATGTACTAACATAGAGAACTACCGTATCTCTGCAGGTACTCCCAGTAATCCACCACATTTTAAACAGAATAAAAACACTACCATTTTATGCACCACATATCAGCGTTTCATGCACCTTCCTGCTAGTCTGGAGAGGTGCACAGAGCTCACGATGGAGTTCCAGAAATGGCATACATTTGCTCTGGCTACAGGTTTGAATAACCAGACTTACTACCACTGGCTGACTGAGCCTGCTCTTCCTTCCCAGTGTCCTTCCCTCCTAAGGGAAATCTCCCGGTTCCGCACTCCCTGCACCAAATAATTTGTCCTGAATATATGAACTGGTTGTTTCTCTTCCTGTAGGTCATTAAGAATAAGGAAAATACACAAGTTGCTACTAATGCTTCAGCAAGAAAATCTACACTAATGGAGATTTAAGAAAGCATATTTAATTAGTGCTTACCAAAGCATCGATATCAAGAATGGAGTTACACTCTTTGAATTTTGAAATTTCTTGTTCTAATGTTTCTAGTAATACCACTTGGTTCTGTCTGAAACAACAAAAAAAAAATGCAGAAAACCGAAGTAAAACATCACATATACTTTTCAACCCACCCTTTAAATAAACACAACTTTTGGTCCTAATAATATAAATACACACACCCCAATATCAGATTCCTCTTATGCACTGTTAGGTGATTTCAATAAAGACACGAGTAAATGGCTTTAGGAGAACCCCAGCTGAGTACACACCAATTCAGCTGGCATCATGCAGCACAGATAACTGGGATGAATATCCAAAACCCCTGAGCAGGAGCTCTGCAGGTTGCAGCGAGTGAACACCCCAGGCTGAAGGAAGGGAAGAACAATCAGCTCCTGCTTTTCACGCAGGTGGCTCTGCGTCAGACTGCAGACTAAGTTATCTCTGCACAGAACTTGCGTGGATCTGTGGTGCTTATCCAGGATCCTCCATCCCACACAATCAGCTGAAGTCCTTCCCTACACAGGCTGTCCTTGGCAGCAGCATAACCACATCATGCATGGTGAAACTCCGATCAACTCACCCTGCAACACCTGAGATGGATCTGTGCAAAGCCCTTTCCTATGTCTCTGCATCCATGGCAGATCCAGCCTGCCTTTGAAGTAAACTACTCTCAGTTATCAGTGAGATGCCAATGCACAAATAATTGGTATCTGTGTAGCTCCTTAATTATATTTTCCAAGTGTATCCTCTGCAACACCGTTTAAAGACAGGACAACAAACAATATACTGCACCTCAAGCTGCCCTGAATGTGAACTGCATCTCTGCAAGCAAAATAAATCCAGCTTTCAGCAGATTTTTCTCTACAAAAGTCAACAAGTATTTAAGAAACCTGCATGTCTTCTGCTACACTTGGCTTAGGGGACTTTAGCGTTCTAGCATTACACATTCTTCAGCCAAAGTTCTGTAGGCGACACTGCAACTGACACACCCCCCAGTACGCCCGCAAATCACTTAAGTATTCAGGATGATGTAGCCAGAACACAGAAATGCTACAATAAACTACATTCCAGTAAGGGTAGCTAGAACATTATATTGGAAAAAAAGTGGCAAACAAAGCACGTGCATGTAAGAAGCTGCTCTAAAAATTTGCTTACGTAAGTTCCTGTAGTGCTGATTTTGATCGCTGAAGATCAGGTAGATAATGAGAAATCAATCCTTGAGTTAGCTGCTCCACAGCTTTCTCATCTATTAAAGGCAGATCTTCTACTACTCCTTCATCCGGAGATGCATCACTAGGGCCTGCACCAAGGAGTAACAAGGTTGAACACGACAGGTCAGCAACCACTTTAAAATTTCACCTACAGCAACTGTATTTTCCTGTTTAAAAATTAAAAGCATTTCACCATCGAAGTTATAATTCTGCACACTTTATCAACTAAACTGTGCTCCCTTCTTCCTCCCCCTTTTTATCCCTCCCTTATTCCCAGTCCTATATAACGAGCTTCCTGAACGCTTTCACTTGAACCCCAGCAGAACAGAAAGAGGGAAATAAGAGTATTCCAAAGACATCTTATAAAAGAAAAAAAAATCCCCAGTACTCAAGTCTACCGAGGAAAAACAGGGGCAACATCAGTTGTTCTGGCTATGCATCGAGGATCCCTAAACATAAACACACTCCCACCCCCTTTGTTTTCCAAGCTAGAGAATAAATCCAGGCCCACCAAATAAAGGTTTCGCCTGTCACTCAGCGCACA
>NW_010401295.1:0-14005 GCF_000710305.1 Buceros rhinoceros silvestris
GGGGGGTGGTGTGGAATCAGGTTGCAATTAAAATACCTAAATTAAGAAATGCATAAATGTTTGCTTATGTAGAAATTGTCTAAGCTCCTATTAGACTCAACAGAGATACGAGGTTGGTTACTCATATACAAGGATCTAGTCTTCTCCAGGGAGACACGGATTACTTACAGGTCGTGTTTTGTAGCTGCAAACCCCTTGTGAACGTCTCCACTACCCAGAGGAGATCTACGCTGGGCAGGACACGTTTGCCTAACCATGAGCGTTTAGTGCCATTGTAGGTGCAGCGGTTTATTTTGCGAGCCTCCAGCAGCCGTACCAGCAGCTGTACCAGCAAGGTACCGATTTCTAGTAGGTTCTGCGTCGATCTGCCAGCCCTTTGTTTTGATAATGTTAGAGCACCTCAACTGGCACTAGATACCCAGGGTTAGGAAAATGAATTCTGCCTCTAGCATCTGGTCATGGTCTTGTGCGAAGAACTTTGGTCGCAGTGTGGATGCTGATTTCCCTAGATAGCTCAAAGGAAAATTTCAGGACTTAGCATGACGTAATATTTTATCTATGTATGTCAGCCAATACTGGTATTTTCCTTAAAAGTTACAGGAGAGAACTTTTTAATACTTTGCTCTAACATCTTAAAAAGTGTATGTAAATGTCATCCAGGTTATAAAAACTGGGAGGAAAATCTGTGGTTTAGTTTTGCCTCAGATAAACAACTGTGTTAAAGAAGTGGTCAGGTGTCTTTAGTATCTCAGGAGCTGGATTGATGGAGCAGAATAGGCTGGGAGAAAACTTGTAGGAATTACACCCTACCCCTAAAAACAATTTTTTTTTTACAAAATCTAATTACTATTCAACCTTCTAATACAGAAAATACAGCAGCTGGACAAAGCCTGTCTGTAAAGGACATGTCGCTCATCTCTCTCCATCTCATGTTTTCTTTGCGTTTCTTTTTGCCCTAATCCCTGAATACGCCCGTGGTGACTGTTGGAGGGAGGCTGGAGTGACCCAGTGTGGAGGAGGAAAGTGTCCCCTGCTGGGGTTTGTCCCGGCTGCCCCTGAGCCCCTTTGGGCAGCCCGGCACAGCACTGGTGTTGGGTGGCACGGAGGGAACGACTGTCTCGCCTACGTTGTGGCTCTGTCCCACCTCAGCGAAGGGGATGGGCCGATGCTACTCCACGCTGTACAAAATCCTGTAACGGCAGCTGAAGTATTTCTTCTGCACTGTGAATCTGCTCTTGCTGAACCATGTTCCAAGGCAAGCGAAGCTGAATGAAAATAGATCCATGTGTGGTACAAGCGACTCGCATTGTTTGTGTAGCATACCTGCCGTTTATTTCCATGAAAAACCCAGGTGTCACAAATTGTCATCTTAAAGAATTTTGCACAGTGAAGGAGTGACATTCATTCTTAATTAAATTAAGAATTAAACTAAATTTAATTTAATTAAAAAGAATGAAACAAATTCTTTTGATAGAGAGCTGATATTGACTTGTCAGACTACTGATACAGATACAACTTTAATTATAATTTATAAACTACTAGCCATTCTCTTTTAATGTAGCAACTATGAAACAATATCAATAAAATTACTAGAAAAGAGGTGGTCTGTGGGAAAAAAAAGAGTTACTACCTTGATCTAGAACAAACTCTTGAACACAGACATACACCTCACTGATGCAGGTGTCGATGCAGGAAGCAAGGCACTAGGAATAGAGGTGTAATGAGAGAATCTCATGGAACTTAATTTCAGTTTCATCTGACCTACCTGGGCCTCCTTGCATTCTTGCCTGTGTTGGTTGAGAAGGGTTCTTCTCATCTCGAAGTCAGGTCCCAGTGATGCGAGTTCACAACCGAGTGAATCATCTGTGTTTTCATTCCCAGAGGTGAAGAACACCCAAACTTTTGTGTTATAAGAACTGTACTTGTGGACAAATTTCATTCAAGTGGTTTAATGCAGGGAGAATGACTTTTATAATTTTTTTATAGTGTTTTCAGCTCTGTAAGACAACCGCGGTTCAGATTTTTTTTTTTTTTCTGCTCTTAAAATACCAGTCAGACTTTTACCAATAGGAACTGGCATAGTGAGCAAGCCCAGATGTGCATTTGGCCTTTCTAGTCCATTATTGTATTTTGAATTACTTGGACCTTAGGGGAGACATTTTTAACTTCTATGTATTTCCTACTAATTTTCTGGATTGTTTTAAGGTGCCACTTGCCGTCTGTCTAATGTGAGTTACTGTCGGTGTGCTCTGACAGTGATGCCGGAGCCAAACCTTCCAGTGAACTTCTGCAGAGGAGAGCAAAATGGATACAGACATTTTTAAATGCCACTGAAGAGTTTTACCTTCTTTTCTGACATA
This sequence comes from Buceros rhinoceros silvestris, assembly GCF_000710305.1. Classification (NCBI taxonomy): domain Eukaryota; kingdom Metazoa; phylum Chordata; class Aves; order Bucerotiformes; family Bucerotidae; genus Buceros; species Buceros rhinoceros. Next base: position 2,361 of record NW_010401295.1, read on the forward strand.
GGCTCACCATAATTCATCAGAATAACCTTATTTTCTTGGTCTGGTAGTTCAAAGGTTTATTTTATTTGCTGGCAGAACTAGTCTGCCTATGTTTTCACTCTGGTTAGTCTCGTCCAAACAACGCTGCAGCCTTATGCTGTGGAATAGAAAATTAGCATTTTGCAAGGGATTAATTCTCAAGTGAGTAATTATCTGCTGTGACATTATTCCATTTGGTTCGCTTCTATCTGTCATAATCTATTTTAAAACAAGTAGTATGTGGCACACCTAGTCTCTTCTTGGGCCCTATCCTGAGGTAAGTTTTTTGATTATGTAGGTAGTAGTGAAGGGTCCTGGATGAATTTCAGCCTGGTACCAGAATTCCATGCTTCAATGATCGTTAGAGTACACATTTTCTTCTGAAATTCTTTATTTACCTCTCACCGTGCTATCAAGTCATTCTCATACTCGCTCTCAGAAAGGGAAGAGCTCATATTCTCCCATGACTCAATGCCACAAGCATGACTTCATCCATCTTGTCCCCATGGTGCAATAAATCAGAGAAAAATGGTAATTTGAAAGTAATTCCCGTTTAAAGTTGAGGTCGAATTTTAAAGCAGTTGACATTATTCCTCTAAATGATTTTGTATTTCTGCTGATTTAAATCCACGTTTACCTTCTGTGTCCAAAGAGGTTTCAGTAGGATCTCATAGCCCTGTTTTCTCTTTGTAGAGCTGTAAGAGGATGAGCAGTCGTTCTCCTTTTGTGAAATCTATATATTGCCCTCCAGTATTTCATAATTTATTATAAGTGTCACTATTGCTATTGAAGCGCCTTTTTCTATACCACGGCATGGTTTTTTTGCGCTGACTGGGGCAGCACATAAATCTGTCATGTCATTTCAGTCACTTTGAGTTTCTTGAGAGGAAATCTGGGTATTTTGAATGCTCTTCTCTTCGGACAGCTGAAATGAACAGCTCTCAGCTAATTCTGGTAACTCTGTAAGTTAAGTCTGTAAACTAGTCTTAGTTACAATTTGCTATAAACAATGACCAAGATGGAAATGAAGGGGATTTGTCACTTTAGCAACCTTAGGAAGGTATGAAATACAGTTATCAAAATATGCTCTTCACGGGCCTAGAAAGAGGTCTCATAAACTGGAAGGTTTATTATGATAGAACACCAACCCTCAGTATCATCAAATACTTATTTACACTAGCAAGAATGTTAAGAGACAGATTTCTGCAGGTCTTAATGCTCATCTGATTTTAAATAGTTTTAAATAGTTGCTCAAAAATTTATCATATAATGCATTTCAGGGCAGCACACAGAGAATGAGGGCATTTGGCAGCACTCCCTCCCTCAAAATTCTGGGGGACTAGTTCTAAGAAAAATCATTGGAGTCAATGATTTTTAGCCATGCCTCTACTCTGGCTCTTGCCACACCAAAGAAACTTAAGTACCTTTTTGTGTCTCTGAAAGAGCGTAGATACTTTGCATGGAATATGAGAAGTCTATGCATGGGGATGAAAGCTGTTAACAGAGGGAAAAGAAAAACCCAGACTGTTGTAAAATCTCCATGTTGCATCATGTGCCAGTGTTATCTGCTAGCTGGAGGTACGATCCACCATAGATTAAAATTCTGAAGAAATCTCCAACTGGCTATTTAATTCCTAGAATAAATTACTATCAAGAATTTCCACACCGTTTTTTTCTGCTAGGTGTAGGGTACACGTATCCTGTTCAGGTACATCTTACTTAATCTGATCTTTGAAGCTAGACTTTGGTTCAGCTTCACGCTGGTATCATCAGCGTGATTTGCATTTTGACCTTACTGGACTTCCACTTATCTCCTCAAGAGAGGAATGGCTAGGAGAATAAAAAAGCTGTAGCCTTCTAACAGCACTGCCCAGGTTGGTACATGCCTGATGGCATGTTATGCATCGAAACATTTTTCCTGACAACTGTTGTCTTGTTTCACTACAGAACATTTTAGAAAAACAGTTAAAAGAAATGTAAGGAGATTGTCTCACCTGGTCCCTTGCTTCATACCCAGAATCTGTTATTCCAACCAGGCAGCGTCGAGAGCCACATTATTAGCCAGGATTTCCTAGTATCTAACATGAACCTTTCCAGCTTGTCTCACATGAACCTTTCAAGCCTGTTACTATACTGGAATCATTGGGTGTGGACGTGTAAAGCAATTTTTTCCTTCCTTTTTCACAAACCATTTATTTTCTTAATTGAACTAGCCTTAGTATCCAGTGGTTTCCCTTAAAGCAGAGTTTCCAAAACTGGGCACAGTATTAGAGCAAAGGCTTTACCAAACTGGTGCAGAGATTAAGGATGGCTTTGTGTGCCTTATTCTCAATCAGGCACTCTTTTTACATTGAGATATTGTAACTGCTTTTCAGCCTTCAGTGATCTCCCACGACTTCTTGAGTTTCTAACAGAATATTTCTAATGAATTGTTTCCCGAGGCATTTGCAAAATTCAATAACCTTACATAAATAACATCTACTTATCCATGCTGAATGTCGCCTTGTTTCTCAGAGCCCTCCGCAGTAGCTCATTTCGTACTGCACTTCTGTCCCCAAGGCACTCTTCTTTTTTTTTTTCTCAGCCTTTTGTTATCTGCAAATGTAATAGCATGTCCTTCCTGTTCAGTCACCCAGGTGGTAAAGGAGGTTATTAAATAGCGCTGGATCCAGGACATATCCCTGCTGAATAGTACATCCTTCCGTTTTGATAATCAACAACAGATAACAACTACCACCTGTCTAGGTAGTAGTTTTCTAACTAACCTTATGTCCAACCCATGGTAGTTTTATCATGGTTTAGAAAGGGGAAGCCTAATCCTTGTTTTGCTTATGAAATTCTATGTGGCATTCGACAAGCACCTAAAGGGCTTGTGTCAAAATTATTGCTTCTGCAGCTTATGCAGTCATGGGCAAAGCCATGCTGGTTTCAGAGTGTTTGTTCGTAATGTTTTGTTTGTATGTCTTCACTTATGTGCTTATATACATACATATATATATATATAAGCAAATTCTTTACCAATACTTCTCAAAAAGTGGCACAAAATTTCTATGATGAACTCAGCGGGTTTATTTACGAACCCTTAACTCTCCCTTTTTAAGGACAGGCATTGTGTTTGCCCTCTGCCTGTATCCTCCACAACTTCTCAAACAGAGCAGCCACTTATCTGAGGCTGCATTAGCCAGTTCTAAGTATTCTGGGCTGACGTTTCTCAAGAATGGTCCTCCTCTACTCCCTGCAGTCTAAGCTGTAGTTACAAACTGATGAATGAATATGTGAAAACATCACTTGCATTTTACCGTGTCCTGCCTGTACATAGTTTTTGTCCTGACACGGAGCGTGTATAGCTATAATGATAACTAGTATTGTAGAAAAAATGGGTTCTGCATTCACACATTTGCTTTTTTGCCACGCGCCATGGGTTGAAACTTGCTATAGGAAGTGCTGATGAAGGGTCTTCCCTCTTCCCTTCCTCTTAAAGGCAAAAGAAAATCAGGAGCATGTTACATTTTGCACTGCAAAGACAATACTGCCTTTCAAGTGCCAGCTGGATTCTCTTCTAAATTTGGAAGCCTTTAATTTAATTGCCTGAAACACCCTAATCTAACTGTGAATTTCTTATTGAGACTGTAAGAAGGTAATTAGAAAGTAGTTCGATTTTATTTATTTAATTGGCTACATATGCTATTCTCTGTCTCAGTAAGATTATGTCCAATTAACATCCAATACTTCAAAAATTCCCCAGACAACGGAGCCCTTTTTGTGCTTGGGGAAACCCCTTCTTGACCCCATTGACCCTTTCCTATCAGAGTGTGGTGGAGTTTTGGGGTTTTGTTTGGTGGGGGTTTTGTCATGAAGATAAATCAGTGAGTAACATCAGCTGGTAGAAGTGGATGTGGGAGTCATCAAAGGAGTCTTTGAACATTCAGAGGATTTTCTGCAGGAATAGCTAGAATTTCCTTTCCCGCTTGGCATTTTTGTCTTCACCATCCTCTCTGTTCACCTTCTTGATGTCAGTGTTCTTCCACGGCCTTCTGGGCTCTCTTTCTGTGTAGGCTCCGGGCCAGTAAGCTTTTGTTCTAGTTGCTCTGAGGCATGACCACAAAACCAAGATCATTAATAACAAGTGAAGAACTCTGGCAATTCAATTTGAGTAAGTCAAAGCAAAGAGCTGGGCTATAAAGATCTCTGAACTCCATGGAAAGAATGGTTGTGCTTCTTCCTCTCACCAGCTTGTATGTCTCCTCTCTGAAGTTCTTCTCTAGAAGTTTGTGGTGACTCTGTAATATTTGTGGTGACTGTAATATTTGTGGTGACTCTGTAGTATTTGTGGTGACTGGATTTCATTGTTAATTTACCAGCTTGTATGTCTCCTCTCTGAAGTTCTTTAGAAGTTTGTGGTGACTCTGTAATATTTGTGGTGACTGTAATATTTGTGGTGACTATGTAATATTTGTGGTGACTCTGTAATATTTGTGGTGACTCTGTAATATTTGTGGTGACTGGATTTCATTGTTAATTTGGGACACTAGGATATTATTGCAAACAATACTACTACAGATTTTTTTCTTGTCTTCCATAGTTTCTGTTTTCAACATTCTCACAGTTATAAAGTGATCCTTAGGGTAAGGAGCATTTTCTGCAGAAACAACTGGAGTCTGGAGGGAGAACTCACGAACTCATAGGCAGATTTGGGCTAGCTCTGGCAAAAGTGAGAAAAAAAATGGAGACGAATTGCTTGTATATGGGAATGAGGAGTGGTGTTTTCACAGGCCAGCTGCAGTCATCTGACCTTTAGCAGGATAATACTCTACTAGGTTTCAAAAACAGGAGGAAGGATAGCAGCGGCTTCAAAGGAAATATTCAAATATATGGAAAATATGTTCACTGAATATGGGCACTGTCTGTCTTCTCCTTCCACATCACCGGCCGTATGTATAGCAAGCATCGAAGTCTCTGGCAATGTAAAATATTTCTGAACTTAGGAGATGTCATCAAAGGCCTGCAATAGCTAATAAGGGCTGACCTTCCTCTAGAAGACACCCAGACAGGCTGACTTGGAATGCCAAGCATCAGCATATAACTAAGTGAAAAGCTGGCTGTCCTATGGATGTTCGTTCTGTCATCTCCTTCCAAGAAATGATATTAGAAACTTAACTATATAAAGTCACTGAGTTTCGTATTTTGAATATGAGAAGACTTGACAAAGGGAGTATCAGATGTCCCGACGAGAGCAGTCTTATTTGGGCGTGCAAATAGACAGCCCATGTGTGTGGTGGGTGAGCGTGAGCATGCACGGTGGACATGGCTGGCATTTGGAAAGTTAAGTCTTGGGAATGCTCAGGAGATTTGAATTCTCTTTCCCATGCTCTGGCAGAAGTCTGGGTGAAGGTCATGCAGCCAGCTCATGAAGCACAACGTAAACTATATTTCAGTTCATCTTGGCATACATCTATTTGTTAAAAGAAATATCAAAGCAGCATCAGATGCTTTCACTTGCTAATGAGATGGAGAATGCCCCTGAGAAGATGTAGTTTCATTGACTTACAGCCAAAAATATTTTGACAAGACAGATTAAACATTGGGGTTTTTTTTTGTTTTTAGAAGAAGGTTTTACTTTGACAGAAGTAAAATGGGACTCAAATGAACTGCTTGAAAAGTTGTGGGTCTAAAGAAACAGTTTCGCTGGTTCTGAAAGATCAAGACACATGTTCTTCTGTTGGATTCCGTTCACTTCCTTTTCAGTAATACAGTCAATGAACCTAAACAGAAATCCCAGGGTGCATTTCAGTTGACTGAACATCTGTGACAAGTACAATATCAGGTGACGCCTTGTTTAGCCTCCATTGCCATTCCTAGGTCGGGCATGGTCTATTATCAAATACATCATCCTCATGAGGAATTCTAACTACGCTGGTGCTTTGCAGGTGACGGCTTGAGTTTAGGCAAGTGGATGGAGCCCACGATGACGATATTATCAGCACTCCTGTTCCTCTGCAGGAAACACTTTGACCGCTGTAGTCTGGGATTGTATTTCTTCTGTCATGGTTATAAAGACTGATGACTCACCATCATGCCAAGATTTGATTTAGACAGTTAGATATCTTCTACTTGTCAAATCCCATCCGAGGTAGAATACTGACTTGGGTGTGATGTAAATGATACGGGAAAAGGGGTGGAACACTGGCCTAGTATTGCCTGGGCAGAATCACAGACCTGCCACGGTCTGCAGGCCACTAGAAGCAGCTGCTCGGGCAGCTGCTCCGAGCTGGCTCACAGGTCTATGGCACACAATGAATGTCATGCTCGGTATAAAAGGAGCCTTCATGCTTGGGCTCTTGGGCTTCTTCTGGCCCACCTGGTGAGTTTGGACAGGACCTAAGCTCAGCACTGAGGAGATTCTCTTTAATTTCAAATGCCCCTGTGCTCCTGTTCTCTGGAGGGCTACATGTGAGGGTTCTTATCCTATGAAACAACCCCATCCTGCAGACCAGGGGCTTTCATCAGCTTCCACCCCTGATTTCCAGGAGGATGTCCCAGCCCCTCCTTAGCCCTTTGCATCTGCCTGCACCAATCAGGGATGGGTCCAGGGGGATGCTGGGAGTCAAATGGGGAGCTCTACCTGGTGTGACAGATGGGGGAGTGCCTGCCTGCTGGACTAAAAAAGGGGGTCACGGGTCCCCATGGGAGCAGGCAGTGGGTGCTGCAGGCTGGCATCGTCTCGTCAGACTGCAGCCTCAGCCTCTACCACATCCCAGCTGTGTTGGGAGTCCGTTCACTGGGGACCCACATCTGGGCCTGTGCAAGTAACTTGGAGCCGGTGCTGTGGAGCACTCCAACATCCCCACCTTGGCTGTGCTGCTCCTGTTCCCCATGACTGCGGTAACACTCAGCCTATCCTGGCCCGTGGTGCAGGCCAGGCAGCTCTGGGTAGGTGACCAGTGCACGTAGCGGGTGGTGGGATGGGGTGGTGTGACAAGGGCACAAGGGTCTGCTGCTGCCAGAGGCAGGAGGCAGGTGCAGGAGGGGACAGCCAGGCCCAAGCTGAGCCCCCAGAGCTGTGCCATGCAGGATGCCCAGGCCCTGGAGTCGCCGTGGGCTGTGGGGGGGACCAGCCCTTTCAGCAGCTGGCTCTGGGAGCAGGGTGGCCATCACCTGTGGGACTGAGCCCTGGGGCCAGCAGGGGAGCCCGGCTACAGGAGCTCTTCCAACCGGGATGCGGGAGCATGGCAGGGGCAAGGGTCCTGCAGTCATGCAGCCTCCCTCCCTGGCTTCTCTTGCAGCTTGTCCTGTCTGCTTGGACCATCAAACAGCAGTGGGACAGCAGAAAGGAGAGGGAGCTCTGGCAGGAAGAGGGCAAGGAGCAGCGTTCCTTCCTGACGTTTGTGGCTGGGTGGCTCATTGTTAGACCCAAACATGTGGGTGCCATGGATGGGACGGGATGGGACAGGACAGGGGGACAAGCTTCCCTCTGCCTGGGGACAGCCACTGCACCCTGATCAGCTCCTGCATCCCTGTCCCAGCAGCCACTGCCAGCAGGTCCCCGGCAGGCATCCCTCCCTCCTTTCCTATCTGCAAGGTGAACTTGCTTCCCAAGCTGTGGCAGCCAGAGCTGACACACGTTGGAGTGCCTAGAGGATGCCATGAGCTGGCAACATGTGCTTTTGCCTCTCGTAGCCCATGCCCCCAGCAAACAGGGGACGGTGGCAGCAGTGGGGCCAGTCCTGCAATCACCAGAGAACAAGACAGGGGCCTTGGTAGAAGAGACAACAACAAAGAGCTGTCCCCAGGGGAAGACACTGCCTTGGACCTGGAGCTCTTCCAGGATGCCCACGCTGGTCCCCAGGAGGGGCCCAGCAGCATGGGCACAGAGGTGGCAGGAGAGCAGCTGGAGACCTGCGGAGTGCATCTCCTGCCCCACGGGTCCTACAGATGCCTAGTGGGCAGCTTCTGCCCAGGCCAGAGCTGCCAAGGAAGAGCTTCTCGCTCCCACAAAACACGAGGAGGCCAAGGCACCAGCTTCTCGTATCTGGAAGAGGCCCTCCCTCTTCAGGAGAGCGTTCAGGGCTCTGCACAGGGCTTTCTGCTCTGCCTCCACCACAGTGGGACAGTGAGAGCAGCAGAGCCCTGCTAACTGCACCAGGTGGTTCCCCTGAGACGGCGGCTGGCCCCGAGCCTGCGCTGCCTCCACTGGGAGCAACACGGGGAGGCGCGCACGAGGGATGGACGCTGCCCCCAGCATTCAGCTGCCCTGGAGACATTGTGCTGCCAACCACCGCTCGGTTGTGGATGCTTTCTGAGCCAACAGAACTAACAATTCTTCCCCATTGAGCTTGCCTGTGTCTCGTCCCTCTTGGGAGAAAGATGGGTTTGGGAAAGACCCTCTTCTCCAAGTTGGGCAGAGCCTGCGCCCTCGGCTTCTGCCCACACCTCCTGCTCTCCAGCTGCCAACCAGCTGGAGCCTCTGCTGGGCTTGTTCCACGGTGCCTGTGGAACCGGCAGCCCCAGCCCGCACCTGGTGCCCACGTCTGGCCTTCCCTGGGCCTGGCAGCAGGGAAGCCCTTCCCTGTGGTGCTGCTTGCACCCTTGCCAGCACAGCCCGGGCTGCCTGGGCTCAATGTCCACCCCTGCCCACCTTGGCAGGTGGGGTAGATAGAGGAGCCTGGAGGTTCTCCCGGAGCCTCTCCTTGCCTTTGTGGAAGTTGGCTCTGACAGTCATAGATGTGGTGCTGAGGGACATGGTGTAGGGACCCTGGCAGTGCAGGGTGAACGGTTGGACTCGATGATCTTAAAGGTCTCTGCCAACCAGATGGTTCTGTGATTCTCTGAGTCTGCCAAGATTAGCAGACCCTTCCAAAGAGTAGAGAGTAGCACCGGCATGCCCCAGCTTCCTCCAGCTCTGAGCTGCTCCCTAGCCAATCACAACACTATTTGGTAAATGGTTTAATTAGTATACTGGAAGGACCACTGAGGGCCCGAGATGGACTTCACCCACTGCTCTGCTTGGTCACCACTCTCTTTTCTCTCTCTTCAGTAATGCTCAGGCAGATGCCCTTCCCACAGGGCAGGGAGATCTATGGCTTTTTGCCCTTAGCAAGAGGGAAGAAGCCACCTTACATCAGGAAACCTCTCAGGGGAGAAAATCAGCAGAAGCCAGCCCCGGGCCATGCTGGTCCACATACACATGGTCATGGGACTGGCCCAGCAGAAGCCCCTTAGGAAGGTGCTGAAGGTGTACAGACCTCCATCAGCCTCTCTCAGTCACATCCATGAAGAATGCCAATTTCGGCCAAAACTGAAACACCATCCCTTTCCAACCTGGACAAGAGCCCACCAGGGATGGCGTGGCAGCAGAGCCATTGGTGGGGATGGCGCGGCAGCAGAGCCGTTGGTGGAGATGGTGGGGCAGCAGAGGCGTTGGTGGGGATGGTGGAGCAGCAGAGGCGTTGGTGGGGATGGTGGGGCAGCAGAGCCGTCGGTGGGGATGGTGGGGCAGCAGAGGCATTGGTGGGGATGGCCCTCTTCAGTCAGGCAGAATTAGCTGAATGTCTATTTTAGATGCCAGAGTACTTACTCTGAGAACAATATCTGTATTTAATCTTTCATAAGCTTTTGTAAGTGAAATGTGAAGAAGTGTAATTATGGATGTAGGAGAAAAGGAAAGAATATTTTGTCAGTGATTTTGACCTAATTATTTGGGTCAGAAATTGTTCCATTTTAGATTACTCAAATGGTTTGTATTAAAATATTTTCTTGTTCCCATTTTAGCAAGACCATAATTTGTCCCAAGCTAAGCCTTTCCATAAGCTAAAATACTATTTCTGTGTGATTTTAATAATTTGCACACTTAAAAATTAATACATGATTTTAAAATAAGGAAAGAAGAAATATTAAGAATTCTATCTAAGAGTTCTCATATTTCTGGTACATTTTCATGGATGTAATCTGAGCCGATGTCCTTTGAAGAGGACACCAACATAAACCTGAATCTTTACCAGCAGTGTCTTTCTTTTTCCATGTCTTGAAGTTTTTGTGATGGAGCTGATTACTGCAACATCCCCTAAGAAGTTTAACAACTGATCGTCAGTTGCTGCAATTTTTAGTCTACGTCAGGTTAATCTTCCTGAACTAAATTAGTAAAAAAATCTCCAATGAAAGAACCTGTATAAAAAGTCAAAGCAGGGAAGTAATCGGTGGCTGCACTCAATAGGTAGAATAAAGAAACATATATTTGCTTAAAACCATGTAATTCAGATCCAAAGATGATGCATAAAGTATATGTGAAAATTAAGAATGTGTTTTCATTTATACAGGCTCGAGGTCTGAGACTAAATCTTCCGGGAAAGATGTCTCTCAGGTTATCCAGCCCTATTAATACTCCAATAAGAAAGTTATTTAATCTGATAACATTTAAAAAACACTTACATGAGATCTAACACTTAAGAGATACAGAAAGGGGAAGCTTCTCTTGGAATTAGCCTGTAGCCCAAAAGAACAGCTTAAAACCTGAAACATTAAAGTAATACCCACTTTCAAGTACTGTAAATTGATGCATAAATCAAAAGCACCATGATGGAGACAATTGAGGTTGCTAAGACACGAAAATACCATTAAAAGTAAATCACTACTTTCATCATCTGTTTATTCAAGCAATAAATTCGTATGTGTTCCTGTGTTGCTATCTCGTATTATGTGTACCAAACTCTGAGCTTATACCCTGAGAACTCACTTATTCGTATTAACAATGTTCTTTCATGCTTATGCATTTTTCAGCTTGAAAAAAGGCTAATGTTTCAAACATGGGAATTCACGTTCTCCACCAATCTCCAGTATATCTCCAGTTATGCATCGAAAGGACTGACAATTTAACTCCAGTGAAAAAGTTAATAGTTCTCTCTGCCTTATGCCTGAGGATTAATTGTCAGTTATACAATACTACTTTTTTCCAAACAGGGAAAATTTTACTTTCAATCTGTAACGCCGCTATGACATACAGCCATATTTAGAAGGCTGTAGTTGAAACTAAGACCTAGTGAAACACAATTGAGGAATAAAAGAAAAATCAACCATAAGTCATTGTTAACGCGGACAATTACAAAATATTAAACACCTAGGAGAAGAAAACTGCCACAGTATTCTCTGCTCACTTACTTAACATTAATTTGAATTCAGTGCTAAGCACTGTCACAGAAACCTGCTGCTGCAGTAGCTTTAGGCATAGGCCAGTTCAGATGCTTCTGCATCAAATGAGTTGCATCTGAGCATGCCTTGGTGCTCTTCTACAGCCCCTAACCATTATGGTTTCTCAGCATCTCACAGTGTTTAATGGCCTGGCTCTCACAATGGTGTTCTCCATGCGATGGGAAAATAGTAGGGCTTCCCGATTTTCCTAGTGCTGATGCAATCAAACATTCAGGTGCTTCACTGTTGTAGAGAAATCCATACCTGCCTTGATGGCCATCCTCCCAATAAAGTGCCTGGGAGGGAAAAGCGGTGCCCAAAACAGGGAGTGCCCAAAAGGGAGCGCAGCTAAGACACTGCATGCCCTGGGGAGCCGCCGAGGGTCAGCCTGTGGTGGAGCACTGAAAATAAGAAATGTATTTGTCGCGGTTTGAGAAGGGGGGCAT
>NW_010401296.1:0-9922 GCF_000710305.1 Buceros rhinoceros silvestris
CCTGCCCCCAGGTGCCGCTCCGAGTCCCGGCGCTTCGGAGCCCTCCCCGGTGAGCGGGACTCTGGACGCTGCCCAGCACGGGTCCGCTCGTCGTTGCCTGAGTGAAAAGCGACACTGTCCCGGAGCACACGAAGGGCTTCAGCCTTCCCGTCCCAGCGCGGGGATGCTCGCTGTCTGCGGGAGCCGGCTGGGCGGGGGGTGGTGTCCAGCAGCTGCCGTGTCCCGGGGACAGCCAGGGGCTCTGGCCATGTTCCTCGGGCTCGTTTTTGCCTTCAGGCACAAGTGGCATCACCACGCATGAGCTGGTCACCCGTGTCATGGTCCCCACCTCCTCCCCTTTGCGTTCAGCCCTCAGTGACTCCGTTCACGGCCCCTCGATGCTCCTTCCTTCCTGTCATTCCTTTCTCCTCCTGTTATTCAGCTGCATCAATCACTCTCACATGCTGTGTCCCGTCGGGGTTTTGCTCATCCTCCTGCGTTCTGCACCGTGTCACCCCTGCTGGCTGTAACCTACAGCCTCCTGACCGGTCATCCCACCCTTCGCATGGAGGGTGTTGGTGCCAGCCACACCTCTCTGCTGGTGCCCATCAGATGGTGATCTCATCACTGCCTCTCAAGCTGACAAAAATCATCTCACTGTTCCGTCTCCCCTGCTCCATGGCCACTTGCCATCATTGGCTGAAGCTCGCATGTTCTCCAGCGTGTCACTTTGGGCTGTCAGCGGTGGATGAGGACATCCCCATCACAAACAGCACTCTGCGACTCGAGCTGTCATCACGTCCAACCCCTCCAAAGCGGTGGGTCCTGCCCACGCTCTCACGTGCCGTGATGTGGTTTCCAATGCGCAGCTGGGCATTTGAGGACCACGGCTGCCCCAGCCAACAGGCGGTGCTGGGATAAGCACCATGCCAGCGCACAAACCCGTGGGTTAGCGGGATTTGTCCTTTTGTTCACCACAAACCTGTTCTCAATACTCTTATTTGCACATAGAGGAAGAAAAACGGAACGGATGAGAAGCAGATCCTGCATGGCAAGTACGTTTGGCAAGAGTGGTTTTTAAGGCTATTTTTTCTTTAATACAATGAGGGCTGCAAACACATTTATAAAGCTGAAAGAAAAGCCTTTGTCTGAAAATTTCTTTGCACTCTCAGAAGCTTCTAGATGTGCTTTGTAGTTGTCGTGAGACCTGTGGAGCCCTCTGGATCCTTGCTCGTCCCAGCACTCCGGGAAGGGAGAGGTCAGGGGCATTATCTGTGAACCAGCACTGGCCAGCATCAGGAAGGATCATCTGCGTGATCACCTCTCTCTCCACAGGACTGCTTCAGCAAAGCATCCTGTGACCACAGAGCCACCTTGCTCACTCAAGACAGCTCTGGGAGAGAGGCAGGAGAGACAGGGAGGAGGTTAAAGGCTTGGTCCACCTCTACAGAGGGGCAGAGTGCACCGTCCAAGCTGGTGGTTGAACAACACTCAGGCCAAAGGCTTGAATTGCTCTTCGTCTGATGACCAAAACTCAACTGGCCACACCTTTAACTTAGCTGTAAATGTGAAAATTACAGCACTCGTCCGTGCCATCCCATCTGCCCTTCAGAAGCTGCTCACTGTTCAGCTGAGTGTCTCCACACAGAGAGGCTGAGAGGGCAGGACAGCACTGAGCCTCCGGAGACTGGCGAAAACCTGAACCCTGATCTGTGCCGAGCAGGTCCAGGGGCAGCTCTAGACTGTTTCCAGCTCAGAGACTTTTGTATTCGTGTATCTCTCTGCATAGTTCTTGCTACTGAATTTCTAAGATAGGCAGGTGAGTATCAGCAGGTTTTCAAAATAAACTTTATGTCTTTAGGAACACAAAATGCTCTGGTTTCCCTTTAGCTGAACCAGAGGTAGTCTGAGGAAATGGAAAAGGACAGACCATTCATTTTGGAACAGTAACTAAAGAGAGCCGGGGCTGTGTCGTACCTCGGTGTGTACCAAGAGCGGCTCTCTCTAGTTTGCCTATCTGTGAAGTCAGGAGGAGGATTAAAATGCTGATTTAAAAGCACACCATGCACACACAAAGCTCATCCCTTCTAGGCATGGTGCCTGCTCCGCCTTTGAGGGCCTGGGGGAACGGATGGAAGTGGGATTCATTCCAGTGGCCTGCGAGATTCCCTTTCAAGCCTGCAGGGCCCCTTGCTAGGAAAAGGGTAAATTGTGCTGACTTCGCTTCTGCTGTGACCAGCATCAGACCTTGAACAGCTCTAAAGCCTCTGTCAGAAACTGAGATTTCTCAGGTACGGCACTGGGCTCCCATACATCACCGTTCCTCCTTACTCATGTTAGCAGACAGACCAAGCTCCAGAGGACTCAGGGTTTGACCCTTTTAATCACATGATAAATTGGGTCAGATTCTCCTCATACGTTTGTTCAATTCTATGAAACAATAAACCCTCTTTATGTTTTCAACCTGGGACAAAGCAGCTCCATGCGTCGGTGCAGCCTGGGGATTGACTGGTGGGGTGCAGCTCTGCAGAACAGGCCTTGGGACTGCAGTGGGAAACAAGCGGGACTGTGCCAGCAGCACTCTCCTGCAGTGGCAGTGCTGACTGGTCACGGGACAGCAGCGGTAAGTAGGCAGTAGGTAGCCAGTAAGTAGCCATTAGGTGGGCAGCAGGTAGGCAGCAGGTGGAGGGATGTGGTTATTCCCCTCTGCCTGCCACTGCAGTACCACATTCAGTTTTGGGAACTGCCTCCACTCCCCCATTAAAGGGAGATGTTGACACACTGAAGAGGATCCAACAAAAGCCCCTGGTGTCAGTGAGCCGGAGCACGTGCCGTAGGAGGAGATGCCAAGGAATTAGGTTCTCTTGGCCTGGAGAAGAGAAGGCTGGCGGGAGATCTCACTGCAGAGCAATGCTGCTGAAAAGGGGGCTGAGAATTAAGATGCATCCAAGCTTTTCCTGCAAGTGCACAGTGATAGGACAAGAGGCACTGGTCTCATGCTGCAAACCAGGGAAGTTCTTTTGATCAAAAGGAACTCATTCTTTACCATGAGAGTGCTGCAGCCCTGGGACAGGCTGCCCGGAGAGGTTGTGGAATCTCCGTCCTCGGGGATTTCCACAATACCTGCAGACAAGGCCCTGAGAGCTTCACTGAGCTTTGAAGTGAGCCCTGCTTTGAGCAGGAGGTTGGTCTGAAGTCCTCTGGTGTGCGTTCTGATCGATGGGTGTCACTGATCCAGTTGAACTCACTAATCCAGCAGGAAGAAAGATGCATTCCGCTCTTTGAAGACTGCTCAATCCACTGAAAGGTCTGAGGAGCACAGAAGTGGTACCAGCCACAGGCAGGGGAGCGACCAGCAGCTAGCAGGAAGGGGGCTGGGTGGACCCACAAAAAGGTCGGAGGAGCAAGGAAGTGGTCCCAGCCACAGGCAGGTCAGCACCATGCAGCTAGCAGGAAGGGTGCTGGTTGGGAAAAAAAAACATGGGAACCAGGCCTCTGTCTCAGGCCCCGTCTCAGTGAGCCATCAAATCACCTTCAGCCTGTGAGTCCTCAAAGTGCTGATTCCAGGGATAAAGTGCCAACGTCTTCTCTCCATTATAATTTTACAGCATTAAGTTTGTGATCTCTGTCCTTGGAAGTACTCGAGAGCTGTCTGGACATGGTCATGGGCAACCTGCTCTAGGTGGCCCTGCTTGTGCAGGGAGTTTGGGCCAGATCAACTCCAGGGGTGCCTTCCAACCTCAGCCACTCTGTGACTGTGATTCTAATTTTTGCGGTTGATTTTAACAGTCCGTCCAACTCCAACCACCAGCCTCACTCACAGGAGCATTTTTCCTTTCATGTATTAGCACCTCTTGCTTGTCACCTAACATCCTAGAGAGCTTCTAAGATATGAGAATAAAATTTCTCATTCAAATTCTAATCCAGCTGAATATTTATTGTGTGAGTGTTTTGTGGGTCTGGTCTCATGTCTGGAGCTGTCTCATAGTTTCATTGTTAGGATTGGTCACCATCTGTTTCAAACCTCCTTGTTCATCCTAGGCCGTTACTCTCTGGGGCAGTGGAGAACAGAAGAACCCTGTAACTCTTTCTTTCCACAGTGGTGGACAAGGTGCCACAAAGCAGAGCCTTCCCCACCAGCCGGAGAAGCTCACTGGATTTGCAGAACCTCTTCTTTCTGCACCCATTCCGGCCACAGGAGACTTTCTGATAAAATCTGGGTATCTCCTTTCTTTCAGTTATTTCCTAAGCACCCAAACATTGCTAGATATATGAAGATTGTCACAATTTTTTGATACCAGTATGGTTTGCTGCCCCAGACAGTCCCTTTGGCCAACTTCACCCTCTTTCAGGCAGCTGTAGTTTACAGGGCACTGGGCACAGTGACCCTCCTTTTTCCCGGTCACTCACTGCAGTTGGCTGAGGGGCAGAGTAGCCTGGAGATATGAAGGAAAGGGGTGGAGAGAACATCTGTGAGGTCTGAGAAGAACATGGGAGGTGGAGGAGTCACTAGGTGGATCCTCTTTGGAAAATGGAGTGAGGAAAAGGTTGGCCACAGTGAGTAGAGCTGTGCTGGGTCTTTGTCAGAAGCAAGTGGAGGACTTCAGCGCCCGTTTGCAGAGTCAGTTCACTGCCAAGCTCTTGTTGGTGAATGTGTGTCAGCAACAGCAGCTTGTAAAGATTAGAGCTGTCAAGGGAAAACTAATGCTGAGTTTCCAAGAGTTTATGGGATTGAATCCTCATCTTCAGTACTACTCAGGACGAACATAATTCTTGCCTAATTCTTAGAGACTTTCCTGTATGAGTCATTGTTCACGAGAGAATAGCAGCTTTGTACACAGATGGTTGCAGAACAGAGACACCATTGAGAGGAAAACACTGAGACATCTATGTCCTGCAGATACAGGCACACACATATACACAGATCAACAACTTCATCCACAGAAAGCAGTCAGTCCTGCTCAGTGTGTGCAGGCAGAATCTCTGCTCCTTCCTGACAGAAGAAACCCCTGACGGAATTCAAGTAATGAGCAATTCATGCTGAAGAGGGAAGCTTAGTGTCAGTGAACTGTCGGTGTCCAACCTGGCACACCCAGAGGGGTTGGCTGGAGGACTGCCTGGCTGCACCGCGCTTCTCAGCTGGCCAGAAGCCCAGTTCTATGTGGGATCAAAAGAAAAGATCAGATGCTCTGGGACCCAGCAAGCTGTTGCAGATAATCTGGCAAGTCCAGATCACACCACTAAGGCTGATACTAAGCCGGAGATTTGAAGGAAGATTTAGGTGCTTTCATCAGAGTCTTCTTGGGATGCTTTCCTACTTTCCAGCACCTTCCCATGTGATCTTGGACACATACCTTAAAGAACCTTAAAGCAGGTGATTCATGTAGGTTCATACCCACATCTGACGTGCAGTTAACTTCTAGTTCAATGCTTCTGATTTGGACATCGGCACAACTATGACAGTACAAAGGTCACTGTGGGCAGGTTGTACCTGGGGCTGTGGGCCAGCACTGCTTCAGATGAAACAGGCAAGAGATGGGTTCCAAAATGTATCGCCTGCACTGGAAACCCTTGCTACAGAATTTTATGGATGCTAAAGTTTGCATGGGCTCAAAAAATAACTGCCCTAGATAATGGAAATGAGCTCTTAAATACAAGATACCAGCTCTAACTCAGGAAGAGCTGAGCTATCATTTGGTGGGCATCAGGAGGATGTTCTGCAGAAACACCTCTCCGCACCTGTCCTTTTTGCCAGACTTCTGCTATTAGCTGTTGCTGGAAACAGACTAATAAACCAGGCAGCTCTGGGGTCTGATCCAGAACTGTTTGTCTTGTGTTGTTGCGTTACACTTCGGAGTTGAGATCCAGATGGCCACAGCTTGTGCGTTACTGCTACTGAAACTATGTGATTGATAGATAATGTCCCTCTTTTCAATGGCTTTTCTATTTAGCATGAAACAATAACACATTCAGTAAATAGAATGGCGAGACCTCTTGTCTGTAGAGCTGGAAGAAGAGAGGACAAGGCTCCAGTACCTGCTCTAATGAATATACATGCTTAGGAATCATTGAGGTGGTCTAGAGTCAGGCCTGTCCTCTTCTTTGTGAACCTCCTGACGCCCGGGACGTGCCCTGGATGTGCCCTGCACACTTAGTTTGCACCAAGAGGAAGAGCAGCGAGATGGACTGAGGGAAGCTCTCTCCTGAAATTCTGTGGACAGCTGGTTGGGGCACATGGCTGGGGCTTTCCAGAGCCCCGGGAAGGGAGATGGGCACTGTGCTGCTGGAGAGAAGGCACGGAATCACCGGTTCAAACTTCACCAAGGGTTTGTGCCTGCTGGCTGCTGTTGACACCTAACTCTAAGGCAAAGAGTCAGAGTTATGAGTCACATGTATGTGACCAAATACATGCCTGTCCTGTAACAGGGTGGGTCCTGCCCTGCCTCTCAGTAGGAACTATGTCGACTGGAAGCAGGCTGATGTTATCGGGACAGCCTGTTATTCTCAGTCTGCTTCCAAGAAAGGAGGTGAATGGAAGCAGCCAGCTCCCCAGGTGAATTATCCTGGCAGGCAAATCCAGTTTAGCAAACCCCAGGTGAATCACCACAAGCTGTTCCTGCAATATCACTGTCCATTTATAGACAGAGACTACGTTTGTTTATGTCTGACTCTAAAATAGGGGCAGCTCTGGGCACTGTTACAACAAAAATGACTAAACCTGCCCTGGACCATCACTGAATTGTACGATGGCCACAGCCAGGCAGGACACTGCATGTCTGACCTTATTTTCAGAACTGATCTTGTACAAGGGGAGTTCCAAGATCGGCAGAGCCACCAGCAGCACCGCTAACAGGCAGAAATCAAAGGTAAAGCTGTTCTGTACCATTCGGTGCATTTTTAAAATCATCTTTGAATCACATATTTGGTCATATGAACATGACTTGTAACTCTGAGTCCTCTCCTCGGAATGTTTGAGGTCCTGGATGCCTGAATTTCCCAGGATGATGCTCCAGAATATCTAGCTTAGGAAATCCCTGAACCGCAGCTGGGTGGGGAGGACTCAGGGGGAACGCTGCGATGTGCTGTCCTGCTCCCTCCCTCCACTAGATGCCTTCTCTTTGAGTTGCTGCCAGAAAGAAGACTGTCGGCTAGAGGAGATTTTGTTCTGAGCTCCTGGATCTGTTCTTATGTCTTGGCTGTGGAAAGCACTGAGGATGGTCCCTTCCATCAAAGGCTGTAGCTTTAAAGTGTTTTAACAACCGGCAGTATCTTTTGTGCACACAATCAGAATATTTCCTCTCCTACCACAGAACTAATTTCTGCTGGCCATTTAGACTTCAAAGGTCATTTAAAGTTCCAGTGGTACCTGTGGTTTTCTTTTCAGTCTCTTTCTTTCCCAGTTCTTGGCCTCAGGAGATCTCCTGGTGTTGCTCTGTCTTGCAGACAGGTATGGCAAATGAATTATTCATCTGAGTCTCCAGTCCATCATGACTAAAACACTCTCCCCTGCACCTATGCCAGCCCTTTCTCATTCTGAGCTCCGTGGGGTGTTTTCAGGGAAGCCAGCAGGAGCAATTTAGCTCTTTTCCATGGGCTGGACAGATTGCCAGATGTTGCTTTGAACAAACAAAACACCGACCATGCTGCTTTTACAGCTGTCAGATGTCACCTTTCTCCTGTTACTCCCAAGATGTTCTTAGGTCCCTCTTCAGGCAATCTGCCCATCTGTGTAGGGCTGGTTTTAGTGAGGCCATTTTAAGCCTCGGGTATGATCTGTAAAATCATGGGATAAATTCTCCCTGACTGGGCAACCATCACCAAGGCTCTCTGCAGCATTACGTGAAGTTGGCTCTTTCTCACTCACAGATTTCAGTGACACTAAGGTCTGTAAAATGTTGATGTCTAAGGCTGAGGTCTTCGCCCTGGATTCTTTGGTAGCAGACAGGGAGAACAAGGTCCTTCAAGGAGAGATTCATCTCACCCTAACACAGAATGTGTTCATGTGAGACTAATTTTAGAATTGGCTTCTCACTGCTCAGTGGAATCCTAGAGCAGATGACAGAGGGAGTATGACAGTTGTGACAGCTCAGGAAATAAATTTGGTGAGATCTTACAGCCAGAGGGATTGTTTCGATCTTTCAGTCAGACCTGCTGAGCACTAGCCAGAGAACACCTGCACTCAGCCAGGATGCTTTGGCTGTGCTGGAACAAATCATAGAAAACAAGGCTGAGACCAAAAGCTGCCCAGTTCATTCCAGTGCCTGGTACCCTTGACGCTGCAGTCTGCATGTTTCTGGGCTGGCTGCTGTATCATCCATCTAGTGGCTCCGGTTCTGGTATCTTATGCTCGCTAAAAAAGCTTTCTGTGCTCAGAAATACTGTTCCTCACGGATGGTAAACACGTCACCCTTTAACATCCTCATGGCAGAGACAACAGGTCATGCAGAAACAAACATAGGTCTAAGCCTTCGGTAAGAGCTGCTCTAAACTGTTTGGATCTGTGTTCCAACACGGGCAAAGCTGGGGTTGTATCTGCTGGAGAAAACCATGGGGGTTTGGTTTGATTTCAGTTCTTGCTGTCTATAAAGAGCATTGTTAGACAACGCTGCTGATAGATGGACCTGGTTGCGTGCCATGATGCCAGGTCTGCCGGGGGTTTGCTGAGCAAGGCACAGCCGGTGTGATAATAACACATAGTGATCATAATTCAACAGTTATCTGCTCAAAAGCTAATCAAAAGGGAGGTGATTTTAAACAATGCAGCACAAATTCAGAGAATCAAAAATAGAGCTGTGGAAAGTCGTCCGGAAGCTGTTGAAAGAATGCTAAGAAAAAAAACCTGAATGCCAAGAAAAAAACCCTGAGGAGCTCAGCTCAGGCTGCTGCTTGGGCTCTCTAGATGACGGACGGCTCTGTTGAATGTCACCCTGTGACATGTTCAGGAGAAAGACCACAGTCCAGCTGCCTGATTCCTCCCTTTAAAGAAAAAGGTATTGCAGACTTGTAAAACTCCAGGAAAAGAGAGAAATATTCTAGTAAAGTGTCACATCACTAAAACCCCTGTGTGGCCCCAGGCCAGGAGACACACGCGTCATGGTACAGTACAGCCCTAGAAGGCAGAAGTGGTTCTGAACTTGCTCCTCATTGCTGATCGCAAAGAAAGAAGAAATCAAAAAGAGAAATGGAAGGTTCTTCTTCCATGAAAAATAATGGAAGAGAGAGGAATCTGAGTCTTAGAAACAGAACAGGCCATAGAGGAGCCAGGGGCCAGATGGCATCGAGATGTCACCCAGGTGCCGCAGTCAGACCCGCACACATGGAGCGGTTGAGTGTGGCAGGTACACGCACCCGGGGATGTGTCACACACCCTTGTGTGCCCTGGACATGCTCGGGTGTGTCACACTGTCCCTGAGGCACAATGGATTCCACGTGCTCATGTGTCTCACACGGTGTCCCCAACACACACGGAGATGTTTCACACTCACACAGACACTAGGGTCCCCAATCGCCCGCCCGGTGTCTTGGACACACACACAATGTCTCACACGCTTCAGACACGCTTGGCGTCTCATGTGCCACCTATCACAGCCCCATG
The DNA here is from genome assembly GCF_000710305.1 of Buceros rhinoceros silvestris. Taxonomy (NCBI): domain Eukaryota; kingdom Metazoa; phylum Chordata; class Aves; order Bucerotiformes; family Bucerotidae; genus Buceros; species Buceros rhinoceros. Next base: position 9,575 of record NW_010401296.1, read on the forward strand.
CGGGTGTCAGTGTCACCGACCCGATAACTCTCATACACACGGTGTCACACACACACATGGGTCAGGGTGTCTGTCCCCGGGGCGGTGTCTCTCCCACAGGTGTCACAGCTGTCTCTGGGACACGCAGTGTTCGTCTCACACACGCACACACACACACACGCACACGCACACACACTCGGTGTCTCCCGCCGCCTTGTCCCTCTGGAGCACCCACGCGGGGTCTCGCATGGTCACACTCGCTGTCCCCCCCCTCACACACGCTGTCCCATCGACACGGGGCCGCGCACCCGGCTGGCCTCCCCTCGCCCTCCTCCTCCTCGCCCTCCTCCGCCTCCTCCCGCTCCCCCT
>NW_010401297.1:0-263 GCF_000710305.1 Buceros rhinoceros silvestris
GTGAGTAGAGGCGGTAGGTCTCGTGGGAGCGGGTGCCTTGCCACGGCATGACGGGATGGATGGATTTGGGCGCGATGTCGGTGATGGAGGTGCCGCGGGTGATCAGCTGTCCCAGGAGCGTGAGCGCGGGCAGCAGCCTGGAAGGGAGAGACGGTGAGCATGGCCGTCCCGTCCTGGGCAGAGCTGGCAGCGCAGGGGTTGTGCCACTGCCCTGCTGGGGGTGGAGAGGGGAATGGGGCCGGCGGCTGGCGGCTGGCACTCAC
>NW_010401298.1:0-4602 GCF_000710305.1 Buceros rhinoceros silvestris
AAGTATCTCGTGCCATGAAGCTTAGAAGGTCCAACAGCATTATTTACCTGGTGACACATCCATATTTAGAAAAATTGTCAACCTGCACAGTCCATTTCTTCATGCTCTTATTTAATGACTATAAACATTCAAAAGAAATGTTGTACTAGCTAGTGGAAGTCTAGTCTGGTGACTTATATTGCATGTATATTTTCTCTCCCTTCTGAAATCTTTCCCATTGTGGTTTGGGTTAGGAACATGAATAACACCTTATCACAGTTTGTTAGTTTAATCCACTTTGTAGCACTCTGTTTGTCTCCAGCTTTTTTGACTTTGCAAAAACCATTCGTGACTACAGCTAAATGTAATTTGTCCTACCTGGGGTAGTGACACAGGAGGAGATTTTGTTTCATTATGAATTGTATTACTCTCTGCTCTCCTCATGAAGCTCTTTACTTCTTAGACTTGCAGTGGAGGAAAAGGGCAGGTAGCCATGTGGGTTAGGCTGAGATTTCTGTGCACCCAACATGCATGAAAGGAGGAGCTCTGAAGAACTGCACTAGAATATGTGAGCCTGACCCCTGGAGAACTTGCTTCTGACTGGGAGTGAAGACAGGTTAGCTGTGCAGTAGCAAATGCATTCAAATGTTTTGCAAGTAGTGTGAATAAGAAATGAAATCTCTTACACCTCGAAGACTGAATAGGTGATTTTGTTGGGATGGTTGTTTAAATGTCTTAATCATCGTTCCTATTCCAAGTGGTACCTGCTGCAGAAGTGATGTCATGTGAATGATAGTACGAAGTCTGTCACAGAGCCTTTAGTTATATGGTCTTGAGTTCTTCCTCTGCTGTGGTAGGAGAAAAAAATGCTTTTTATTTCGGTAGAAGCTGAATTTGTTATGATAACATTTGAACTCTATGGATGTTTAAACTAATTACATAAGAAATAGTGCCAACACTGCTTTAATTTTTTTCAAACCGAATTGTGTTTTATTACTAGCTTCTACTTTAATATATGTTTAATTAAAGCCATAGAAGATTTAATGAAAGCTATGCTCAAACTGAGAATGCTGCAACATGTTTTAAGCATTTAAACAGTGCCATCTAGGATTTGGATTAAAATAAGCTGGCATGTTTGTGATGTGAATAGGCAAACATCATCACAATGAAATGTTGGACAAAAAAATGCTCTAAGGGAGGAGCAAAAAAAGTTTCCTAATTGTATTGAATTTGTGAGACTAATTTACTGCTAAGTGATTTTACATCAGCTTAATTTTCTCTGAATTGCTCCAGAATAGAAATGAAAGCACTGTATAGATCACTGGTTTGTTTCTGAATTTTCAGGTGCTTCAGCTACAGAAAGTCATCTGGAAATAGAAAGGATGGCGAATTGTCTGCCATATTATGGTATTTCTGATTTGAAGGAAATTCTGAATGCAGTTGTTAATGGAAACGCAAAGGAAGTATATGAATGTCGGCCTCTCAAAGTGATAAATTACTTGGAGGTAAGACAGAAGATTGCTTTTACGTTTTGGCCACCTAAGTTTATAATAAATCCTTGAACAGCTTGAAAATCTTTCTTCGCCTTTCTGTTTTAATTAAGGTAGTTCTGTTCTAAACACACATTACTTTTGCAAAGGGGAGTGTCATATCCTCTCTGAGGTATATGGGTTCTGCATTGCTTACCAAAACACTTCCAGCAGAGAGATCCAAAACCAGTCATCCAATGTGATATAATACATGCTGAAAGCTGATATTCTCAGTGTTTCTGTATAGGCAGTTTTCAGACTGGAAGGGCATTTCTCCATGTTAGAATACAGAACTGCCATAAGATTCCGTTATGAAGTCCAGAGGCAGTTGAATCCAGAGCAGTCTGGAAGATTTAACTCCTTAATAAATAAAACTATGAAGAAGTTAAAAAATTATTTAAGGTAATAGTTTATAAAAAGTAGGCATTAATTAAAGCTTGATTCTCATCTAAACCTCAGTGAGATTTACATCATGAAAATCAGAAAGCACACTGTTTAGACTTAAAGAAGAAGAATTCCTATGATTCATTCAAAGAAAGGGCAGAGATAGAATAATGAAAGCTGTTTTTTCTTGCCAGAGAAGCAAGCTGTCAGTGGAATTAAGACACTGAAGTAAAAAATTAAGTCCTACATATGGTGAACCCCATATGCCTCTGCAAATGCTTGTATTTAGTTAACATCAGTAGCTCCTGTAATTAAAGAAAGCATGTACAGACAACCAACAGAGTCCACTCTATTCAGTGCAGGTGTGACCAAGTTCTGCAGGGCACTGACAGACAGGAAAGCAAGTGTTCTTCACAAGCAGCCAGCTTTATTAGCTGCCAGAAATACGGTACTTGAGTATAAGAATCTTTAATCTGCTTTCTTACAGAAGTTACTATCAACAGTTGGAACTGGAATGACTCTTGTTAATATTTAATATGCAAATAGATAAAATTGTCCATCTGGAGACAATAACGTGCATGAAGTTTCAGAGACAACTAATATATGTAGTACTAGCTAAAGCTGGAGTAACTAACAACAGTAGTTCTCTATCACTTCTTGTATAGGTGTTTCACTGTTGCGATCTTTAATCCCAGTTCTTAAGATCTCTGTTCAAAAAGCTTACCAAAATATATGTTAAGTCCCTTGTTTCTTAAGCATTTGCTAACATGCTTTCCTGAATCGGACTACTTCAAAATGGGACCTAGGCATTTACACAGAACATTTGTTTTATCTTTCAAACATTTGTTATACAAATCTTTCCCTGTCTTTTTGGGGCAGTAAGTTTACAGTTGCCTTTGGAGTGAGTGATTCTCTGTGTGTGTGTGTGTGTGTGTGTGTGTGTAAATCTGCGTATATACAGATATACACACACACATACATATAAAGGTACGTATCAAAAGATGATCAAAGAGAGGCTTATTAAGTACAATGTTGATCCTATAAGGAACTGTTAGAAAGAGGATGCACATGCAGCAGTAAGAGTAGCTGGAAAATACGTATTAGCTAGGAAATATATGGCTTGCTGTCCTGGAAGAAGAAACTGTATAAAAATAAGCACTGAGGCCGTTGACCGTTCGGGGGAGTCAGCACCGGAAATGCCATTCACTGTCATCTTCAGCATTTAACCTTTGATCGAAGTTGTATGTTTGAGCGGGCAGCTTTTGCTGACTTTTGGTAGGGCCAGAAGAAACAACAGGATAATGGTTAAAGGAGCAGCCTTCCTAAGTAGAGAATAGTCTACAGTGATCTTTTCTCCACTTGTAAGAGTGGGAAGAAATCCCAGACGAACAAAATTAGTTCTAGAGTTCATGATGTAGAATGTGTCCTGTGAACTAGTAAACGTGTTCAGCTGATATTGGTGCACAGGAAATAAGATATTCAGAAACACAAAGCATCTTGCAAAAGTGGACTCTAAAAGGAGAAGAGTGCAGACGTGACCAGGAGGCTGACTGTGTGTGACTCCAGTCTGTGTCATGAAATGACCAAAAAGATAGGTCTAGAGTTACATTGTGGTTTCTGAGATTCAGAATATTTATCAGCAGAAAAGAGAAGAATGACCTTTAAATAGTGGGTGCTTAATTCCTGCTTTCTGGTAGCCCCAAGTTAATGTGTTTAAAAAGTGGTACTTTAAAACTATTGGGGTTTTGGTTTTGTTTTTTCTTTCCACAGGGAGAAGCAGTACGTTTAGCTCGGCAGCTGCCCTTACATTTATCAAAAGAAGATGTACAAAACACAATATACAGGATGAAGCAACAGCTTGGAAAGGAAAACAAAGGCTGTGTTCATGGTCGTCCTTTTTTTCAGCAATTAACAGATATTCCAGAAGCTGACAAGCACAACACCATGGAAATTATTCAGTAAATGGAACATTTTGTTTGGGATCGTATTTCTCTTGCTTAATTTTGATCATTACTCTGTAACTTCAGTACGTTTGGTGAAAAGCTTTTGTATAATGACTTTTCATTATCACTTGTTCATTTCTTAAACACTTCTTTTTATTTAAATTCAAATACTACTTGAAAACCTGGAAGTAAATACTGTAGAGAAACAACTCATCACTATTTTTTTAAAGAAATCATTAAAGAAATGTTCTCAGCTGGTTTGATGCTTTTCTTAGAAAATATCACAAACTGATATTTGGGGGTGGGAAACATAAACTGTTCTCACCCAAGGAGCATGCGGCATAACCAGGGCAAAGTCTGCAATATGGAGAGCTACTGATTCTGGTAAATCGTTCATTCTCTCTCTGCCTGAACGTAATGTTTACTCCTCTGTTTAAAGGAGTGGCCTACTTCCATAAAGCTACGTGATTAGGCCTTCTGTGTGCAGTAGATGCAATGTTTCTGGGAGAGTATCTTTCCAAAGTTTCGAGAAATATCACCTGAAAATTCCTGTCCATCCCCAGCAGTTCTGTGATAGCAAATCTTGGCACTCTGAAAATGTGATGGTAAAGCTTAGCTTTGCCTGTTTCCATGGCTGCTAGGTTAACGGTTGAAGGTTGCTGAAAGACCTGAGAGCAATCTAGTTTGTGGACAGGACTATTGGGCCAGGCAAACAAATGTGCAATCTGAAAATGTGAATTACTGACTTTATTGCTCTCTATCAAACA
>NW_010401298.1:4690-7051 GCF_000710305.1 Buceros rhinoceros silvestris
GCTGAACCGATGAACTAAGCTAAGAAATCACATCACAGCAGTACAAGACAACATGTAAATCCTAAACTGAAAGGTAATTATTATGTTTTTATGCTGTTAAAATAAGTTTATCCTTTTCAGAAAGAGCAGGGATGATCAGAGGGCACAAGCAGGATATCTTTCCAAACTTAACCAGTGAGCAAGGAGCAAGATCAGAATGTCACTGCAAAACTGGACACTTGGCTCTAAATGTCACTTGGTGCAGAAGATGTGAATTTTTAGAATGGAAGTGAGAAGGTGGATGAAGACACAGGAAGGAGACCTGGCTCTTGGCTCTGAGGGTGAAACAGGATCCCAGTCTTGTGGTGGCTACAGAAGGTTATAGTTTGTTTATTTTTATTCTTGTTTAGGTACAAACTGTGAGAGTTTAGAGAGTAGCCATTACAGTGAGAAAAGCCAAACACAAGCTGGAGAATAGAAACCTGTCTCTAAACTGCATTGGAACTTAAATGAATACGTGCACCAATTTTATTCAGTTTGGTAATGTAGTGTGTGCTATTTAATGAGATTAATAATTGCTAGTTCTTTTCCAAAAGGTAAAATAGCAGTATCCTAATTATCCTGAAGCAAATGCTAGTATCTTTGATAAGACTCAAGTCAACATCAAGCGCTTTCATATCATAGTACTGTTGCAGAGAACGAGTTGTCTAATGGGTATTCAGGCCCTAAATTGAGGGTGAAATGTGATTGGTAAATTGGTATTCCCAGGTGTCAAGGTGGGCTTAGTTGCTGTGGAAGCAAATTAGAGCCAGGCATTGTTGTGGGTGCAGGTGCAGCAGGTTAGGCAGTTGGGAGCTGCCTCTTCCCTCCTTCCCCAGTTCCTGTCTTCCTCCTGCTCTTGCTGGGTTTGCTGTCCTTTACCTCAGGGGGCTGCTGGGGTTTTCTTCCTTAGGTACATGTACATGCAGTTTGTTTTCTGTCTCTGTGGGATATTGGGGGTTGTTGTAAGCTGGGTGTCAGCAGCAAGTGCTATAGCATGGCTTCGGAGCGGTAAGTCTGGATGTCTCCCCGCTGTGCTACTCCTGGTTGGGGCTGGAAGCTGAAACTGTGAGTTGCTCTCATGCTGTGCTGATGGGAGATGGCTTTAGATGGGGTGGGTCTCTCCATGCCTTACCCAGTGTGGGCAGAAAGAAATGTTACCTTCGGTTTCTAGAGGTGCTCTTTTTGTGGAAATGCTCTTCTGATGCCTCTGGTGATGCATCCTTTTTACGTGCCTTATTTAAGCAATAAAAGCACCCTAGTTCTAGATTTACAAGTTTTTGAGAAGTCAAATGGTGCACTTGATTTAATGGTCCTCAGAAAGGAAGACACATTGCTCCTGGTGCCCCTCAGGTGTTTTGTTCAGTGATGAACGTCATGAGGCTCTCTGGACATGGTGGGCCCACAGTCCCACCACAAGTGTCCAGCTTGGGGCAGTTCAGGGGACTTTGAGTATTTGCGCTGCCCTCTGCTGGTATTTTATTTTTGTACATTTCTGACATCTTAAAATGATGGGTGGGTGTGAACATGAATCCATCCTTCCTTCCTTTCGGTCACCAGCAGGTCAAAGTGTTACCGCTTATGAGGCTTCTCATGGTGTCGTGTTTACCTTCCTCAGGTATGCCTAGAGCAGAGAGCAGTGTTCCCAAAGTGATCATCGGGAGCTTTCCAGTCCAGAGCATCATCTTATAGTAAAACTTAAAACCACTTTGGTTGCGTATAGCTTTAAGTTTCTCAGAGGATCATTTGTATGGCTGGTTTGGGCAGGTTTAGCTCTGGTGGTGTGTTTGTAGCTCAGGTGTCTGGCTCACCCACACTCTGAAAAGTTGCATGTTATTTTAATAGGAAACCATTTAATACCAATTTTCTTTTTAAATACAGGAAAATCTCCTTAAAAATAATAACTTTTCCCTGCATATAAATCTGGTATTAGAATGAAATGAAGGTAGCAGCTTTTACACGTTTCTTTTCTGAACGTTCAGGAATCTTAATAATGAAGTTTTTGTTTCCTCTCAGTTAAGGAGTGTGTGCATGGAGGGCTTTGGAGTATTTCTGGGGATTTTTGTCTTCCTTTAGTATGAATAGTAGCAGTTCAGAGAACAATACTAAAACACTGTTTAATATGTAATAGAGGAACACTTAACTAATTTCAGGGGCATGTAGCAGTCAATGGCAAGGGTAAAATCTGTATGATGTGGTTTGCCACAGTGGATGGTACTTCTGTATTTCCACATTCTAATATTTAAATACGATCAAGCAACACTCCATTTAGTTATACAAACACCCTTTCCTTGGGCTCAACTTAGGCAAGAGGTTTCATTCTGTCTGTGTTTTGTTTTCCCT
>NW_010401298.1:7159-21196 GCF_000710305.1 Buceros rhinoceros silvestris
TTCCCTACATACATACTGGTATTGTTTTCATGAAAGTAAGCATCAAAGAGCAACTTTTGAGGGTTTTGAAAGGGTTATCGTAATTGGTCTTCAGAGTTTGCTTTATCTTCTGTAGAGCAGGTCTAGTTTTGGTTTGGTAGGAACGTTTGCTTTTGCTGAACAGACTTATAATTCTGAATTAATTTTTTTGGCTGCAATAGCAACATTGAAGGCTCCCTGAATGTTTTGTTCTGTTTGTACCCAGCATTTAACAGACTGGGTTAGCAACTGTAAGGTACATCCATTTAATTTTGCATATGGAAAGCTACCAGAATTTTTTCCTCTCTCTCACTAAGTATAGAGGATCATATCTGAAGTTATGGAGAGTATAAATGTGGAAATGTTAAATCTTTTGTTAATGGCTTCAAATTAAGCACACATTGTTGCAGATGATTTGGAGGACTTATTTAAAGTAAATATACAATTTCAAGCTCAATTATCATTCATAGTTTAACTGAACGTAGTGAGATATTAGGTCTGTGAATTTGATACAGTGTTACTTCATAATTACAATGCTTTTTTACAGTAAATTTGATATAGAACAGTTGCTAAAGGAAAGCTGCTGAATAGTGTGACCAACCGTTTTATGGGACACATCTGGTGCATTAGTTCAGGATGTGCCCTGCAGAAGAACAGAGCCTTTTCCACAAAACAAGAAGGAAGCTAACTCCACATGTATACGTTTTGCGGACATGCAGAAAGGTTAAACAATTACGAGTTAATTGTGTAAGCTAATAGGAGGGGTGTTCATAATGTCAGTTCAAAATAGCTAAGGAGGACATGGAGGGGAATTATTGTTTTAAAATCTCAAATGAGTGGTTTACACCTGTTAATGGTACATTTAGAACAGCTGTTTCTTTTATTATCAGTAAACAGATGCAGAAAGTAATGGAATGTTTTAAAGCAATATGTTAATCCTGTCTTCCACTACTGAACATTCTCACAACATCGTGATTAAATATTAACTGTAATGCTGCTATCATCTGCAGTTACAGAATTCTTACCTTTTTTTAATCACTTTTGTATCTGAAGTTGTAAATTTTTATCCAAAGTTATTGTAATCTTTCATCAATCCATCATAAGTCTTTTTGCACATCAGTAATTTTATTGATGATTATGCTGGGCTGAATAACTTGGCCGAAGTGACCCTGACTTTGGTTGCTCAAAGGTTGTTTCTCTGTTTGTAATTTCACTCTGAAATGAAACAAGCTGTATTTATAAGGGGAGAAAAAAAAATTGCTCGAGGACCCAGGCTAATGCATGTTTTGTGTGAACTCCATATGAAGCTGGTGGTTGTTATAGGTGAAGCTTTACCAGAGCGTGCCCAGTTAGGTCCAGCACTGCATATGAGGACAGTACCAGTCAGGTAGTACAGGAGAGGTTCTTGTTTAGTGCATGAATTTTTTTGGCTGACGTGAAAATTATTTTGATCTTAGATACTTCTTTTCTGCATGTCTTGTGACAAAGGTATTAAGCTACAAAGATTTTGAAATAAAGAGCAGCTATGGTTCTGACAGCCTCTTAGGAAAAATTACCTCAAAACTGCAGAGGCAATACTACATGTACCTAGAAAAAAACCACAAGTATTTCAGAATATTTAAAAATCAGTGCCTAAACTGACCTGAGGTTTATTAGAAACCAGTACCTGCCACTCAGATGGTCAAGCAGTAGTAGTTCTTCCACTGGAAAATACATCTGTCTTAATTTTAGAATTATAGTGAATGTTCTAAAAAATGCAGCATTTCAATGAAATGATGTGTGATTGCGGAGCATTACTAACTCAGCACTCACACAGAACGGAAGCACAGAGATTAATGCTGTATAACTTGTTTGGCAGATTAGTTTTCAGGAAATGTAGAGACCAATGAATATGGCAGCTGCATTATTAAAATACTGTATTCAAGCCCAGGTCAAATTGTTCATTCATGCATGGAGTAACTCAGCATTAATTGAATCACTACATTTTTTAGATATTTTAGATCACCAGTGTTTTTTGCTTCAGCACTTTAAACGCCTGTTTCAATTGCAATATTCACGAGGAGCAAGTGTTTTCACAGAGGAATGCTGTATGACGCGTTTGTATGTCAGTGTTAGCTTGTCAGGTCATCACAGTGATAAAATTGCATTGGGAGGACTGAGGTTCTACCTTATTTGTAATGTCAGGACGGCCTATTTTTGGAGGATTTTGAAGGTGTGTAGTCAGGTAAAATTATCTAAATTGATAGAAAATAACAAAGAGGTTATGTCTTCCCTCATTCTTGTTAGGCTGGTGAGGAGCCAATCTAGGTATGATTCTTGCCAGACTTGGCCAAAACTGGCTAGTGGTAAGTAAGCGGATTATTTTAAAGCCATGTGCTGTTGGATTTGTGTTCTTCACTTCAGCAAGGCAGAGTTTGACTATTACTTAGTCAGTTAACATTCCTGACATTCCCTGACAGCTTATGTGTGTAATTTAGAACAAGAACCTGTTAATAGTTATTAAGACGTGTGAAACTATATACGTGTAGTTGCAGCAAAATGTTCCCTCATCAGAGGAATTCATACAGTTACTTTACCCCAAGGTAATCTTCTCTGTGAAAGAACTTTTCCTTAATTGTTGGATTAAAGCTTCACATTCAGCTTCAAAATCCTCCTTTTCAAAACTGCTTGCCCAAGATCCCTTTGCCATTTAGGAGAGCCATAACTTCTCTGCTGTATTTAATATGACCTTTGAGCAGCTGAACATGCTTCCAGCTCCTTCAGGAAGTGTGGATGTGAAATTCCAGTTTTGGTCTTCCTCTGCAAATAAGTGAATGTGATTATCCATCAACTATAACAGCAATAAAATGGATCCTGGCCTCTTAGAGTAGTAGTGTTTTACACTATTAGTGAGCTTCACTGTAAAACCTGAAAACTCTTAATAGTGCACCAACCCCTTGTAGATTATGGGAACTGAAGAAGCAGCTCCATCAGCCCCAAGCTGGGTGCAGAGTTTACAGGGAGGGGAAACCCCAAACTCTGCAATTCGGCTTACCACTATTGTATTGCTACTATGATGAGCATGAACCTAATGGTTGGTGTGTGGGCTGAGGTTTATGAACTCCTTGTGGAGTCCTCAGGACTGTGTAATTTCTGACTCTCTACTGCTCTGAGTTGTCAAAATTACTCATTTTTTCATTATTGCTGTGTCCTGTTTCTTCTCCGTTTATTTTGATGCTATATGGCATCAAAGTCTTGCTATATTCTTTAATCATGTTAAATGATGAGGATTTCAAGAGCCACTAGATTTTTTTTAAATAGTTTTTTTTTAAAAAAATCAAACCTGTCTGGAGACTGAATTAATAAAGACTAGAATCAGGTCCATCTAAGGAAAGGCTAAATGATAAAATGTATAGCAGTAATAACTGTCTTGCCATTTTTCTTCTGGTTGCCAGTCTAAGTCTTTTAACTGTAGCTCAAAAATCTGGAGCAAGTCCTTTGGCATAGCGCAGTTTGTTGTAAGGAAGATTTAATAGCTTGTTATCTCCTATTTCTATAAACAGAAGTCATTTAGAGTTCAGCAGATATATTTAGAATCAGCATTTGTGCTGGTAGTTACAAGCTGAATAAAATAATCTTTGAAAAGCTCAATATCCAGAAGGGAAAATATGCAAGTTCAGATTTACCTCACCACTAATTCTCTTTCCAGAGATATAGGCGTGTTTACAAATACTGGCCTAGAAGGTCACAAATTGCATTTATTATTTTATTTACAAGTCTTTTTTAATAATGAGTCAAAGTGGTGTGTGCAAACATTAATAGTTTTAAAATTGTTTTGTGATTACTGCTCTACAATAGAGCTGCTCCCGCGCTCTTTATCCTGGCAAAATTCCCTGATCTTCACAGAGGAAGATTGCTCTCTCTCCAGGAGTACAGTGTAAGGCCCAGTAGAATGGACAGCCAAAAGCTCCGGTGGGTTCTTCTCTATTTTGGGCTGATTTGGGTCCAAATATTAATTAGAGTTTACACTGAGTGATTTAGGACTCTGACCTGTGATTTCTTGACTTCAAGGTATGCGTAATATCTGAAAAAGGAATGTGAAGTCAGTTTAAGAAACGAATTTTATAGCAAATAGTAAATTAAAACCATCGTGACCTTTTGGTCTTGCTGATCGTGTGCCTAAAGGTGTTCATCTGTTGGGCTGTGCTAATCACAGTAACAGGGCTCTTGCGCAGAGGGTAGCAGGCGTGAGCAATACTCTGGTATGTTTGTTCTGCTGCTGGGGGTTTTACTGAGAAAATTTTGCAATTATAATGTTTATAATCAAACCTCGATGCAATTTTTGCGTGTTCTGGTTTTGGAAAAGATAGTAGTTCTTAAGAAAAAGGACTCGCTTAGTGGTGCAAATAGAGATCATGCCCTGGTTTAAGTTTCAGTTGATAATTTCTGCCCTGATTGATGCCTCTGGCTGAGGAGGTGTGAAGTCTGACCGCTTCTGCTGTATCATTTCTGGTATAGATTTTGCCAAACACTCAGGAGTTTGAAAACTATGAATTAAAAGCATATTATATGTTGCACTTGAGTATCTTTTCCTTCCTGTATTTTAACACAGTAATAACTGTTGTCCTTTCTTCCATATTAAGTGTCCGTGTTTCCAGCATCAAAAAAAGTCACCCAATCTTGTGATCGTTCCATCATTGAAGCATCTTGGAGGGATTGTTTTGCAAATTACTAAACCATGGTCTCTTATCTAAACAGGGCATTCTTCAGTTTTTACCATGTTTGAATCTTTTAATTGTTTCAGTAAGAATCTGCAAAATTTTCATGTATGTGGCTTTTTTAAATGTCATTACTGAAGAGAGAAAACACAAGTACAACTTTTTTCTCATGTTACTTAGATTATAAAACAGTAGTTTACAATGTTCATTGCTGTTCATCCAAATGACGTGAAGTTGTAGACAAAAATGAGAATCATATTATGCCCATTTTTCCCCCTGTTAAACTGGTGTGTTTAAAAGGGGACCAGAGACTTAGCTGGCTGTTGGCAAATCTGGGAACCAGAACCTAACACGCTGATAGTGTTTCCCCGCTTTAACTACACTGGAAGTCTACGTGTTGGGGAAAACGATATGCTGGTACCAAATGATATATATGATGTGCAACACAAAAGATTTCCTGTTTTCGGTTTATATGACATGACCTGTGGGCTAACTGAAGAAAACATCACTGAAAAAGTGCCACATCTACATATACAAGTGTTCCTATTGATACGTTATTTTTCTAAGATTTTGCTGAGTAAAGCTATTTCCATACATAAGTGTTTTGGCCATCTGCAACTGCTTGTCAATGAGCCTGGTTTGAGAACACTGGTCGTAATTGTAACCTCAGGAATGTGTGACCAGCTCGCGGCCAGCTGTGCATGCCCTGACTTTTCCCAGGTGTTAAGATACATGGCCACTTTTGTTCACTTTAACCAATGGGGCAAAATACAGCCCTTGTATTTCCCTACCTTATATTAAACCTAAAAACTGCTGGGTTTTGTTATTTTTTAATATGTCAAAGCAAACAACTAGATGAAGTTGTCCGTGTTTGTTTATTGTGTATATGTGACACAGTGCGCTGCATCTGTATCACGGTATGTATTTAGAGAAGTACGAAAAGGGTCCTCAATGTGCCCTTGGTCTTGCTATAAATTAACAGTGCTGACCCTGCAAATCACACAAATGCTCTTTTCTTTCTTTGTTTCTTTGTTTGAAAAAGATTTTACTTATGTTTCAATAGCATAGATATTTCTGCAGTTTAGAGATGCCTCACTCATCTTCAGCCAGAGTGAGTTTGGCTACATTTTCTGATCAGTTTTATTTTAATGATCCACGTCATGATCATAGGAACATGTACTAGCTGTCATCGGCATTCAAGCCTAATCAGAACTCCTGTTAAATCCAACCTGGAGTTGTCTGCACAGCGGTTTTGTATTTTGTCTTTACCTGTGTAGCATTTTCTTTACCTGTGTGGCATTTTCTATGGTCAGGGTGAGGCGCGAATAGCTTGAATGCAATATGTATGAGCACAGGTATCCTCCTTACAGACGCTGGAGGAGGAGAGCACTTCTAGTAACCACGAGTACAAAATTTGCTTGATGGCCTCTGATACTCTGTTCAGTCAAGTAAAAAGTGAAACCATGAGGTGAACTTACGGACATGATAATTTGTGCAGTGTGCTCGTTATAAAGGAATAAATCCACTGCTCAAGTTACTGCTGTTGGCTCCTGTTTGCCAACAAGCAAATAAATGTGAGGTCCAAATAGTAGGTATGGGCAAGAAATGAGTTTGTAATTTAGACTGATTCTTTATATGGTCAAAAAGACACTATCCCTAAAAGTAACCTACCTGTTCAGGTGAGTTTCCATGGAATGAACTCTGACTTTCAAGCAGAGCAGGTCTGTGTCTTCTAATTCATGAAGTATGAATTTCTGGGTTTTATGGCCTTTCAAACACCTTGCACGGTTGGGTTTGGTCATCTTTGAACATACTAAGGACACAGAGATTCTAAACCATCACTGGGGTTTTCCTAAACATTTGGAAGTCAATGAGGGATGAGCATGCGTGAAAACTCTATGCGTGCCTAAATGCTATTCAAAACCTTGTTCTTAGGGACACTACATCACGAACATCAGTGAAAAATTAGCCTGCTCCTAAACACTCGCTTAGCCCTTGAAAAATGTATCAGATCTGTTTGGGGAGGAGGAGAGGATCACAGCAATCCATTGCTGAGACCTGCTTAGACATGAACTTGCGGCAAGATAAGTTGTTCCTTGGAGCTGCGATGATATGGAGCACTCTTGTGTGATGGTCTTACATAAAAGACTGTGTGATGTGATTTTTGAGGGTGGTTTTGTAGTTAAAAGTACTGGTCTGTGACCATTGCGTCTTCACCCGCTGGAAAGCTGGGAAGACCTGAGATAAAATTGCCTGGTACAAGTCACTTGTAAGTGATTTGTGCCTATGACTGACATCTCTCCATTGAAGACTCCCAGATATGTGCCAGCATTGGGAGATTCCTGTAACCACCGGTCTTCGGTATTTCCTGTGAAACCTAAACCTAATGTTCAAAATCTGCATCAGGGCTGAACTGTACTGTCCTTTGTTTTCTGTTAGTCAAGGTGGCTTTTCTCATTAGCATAAATCACAAAGCTCCTGCAGCAGTAGCGTCCGTATGATATACAGCATCTCTGCTGTGGACAAGGAATATTTACAACCCAAAATGCTCTGCTGTGCTTGTTGTGGAGAAGCCTTTCATTGTTTCTTCTTCCACAGTTGCTTGCATCCTGACAAGGAATTCTGCTTGTAAGATAAATAAGGCTTTTTAAGAGAAAACCGTATAGAATACCGTGATGCTTTTATTATTATTATTCATGTCTGACGTGAACAAAATAAATTAGCCAAAGGCAAATAAAATGGACAAGGAGAAGTTAAAAACCAATGAAATAAATGTATCTGCAGTGCATTACATTAGACTATGGTAACGAAGGTAAATAGCTCTGAATTGCACGTAACCTCGTTGAAGAAACAAGATACTTCTGTGGGGTATGGATACATAACATAAACAATTTCAAAGAGTTCTTGGCAGTCTCTTGGAATTTGCTCCAAATGCATTTGGTTCAATGGGAGTGAAAAGCTGTGCTCCCTTATAGCCTCACTTGATATTTTGCTTTGGAGGAAGGGAACTGGGAAGCAGGTCTACATTTTTTTTTTTTATTGCTTAAAGGTGACAGTGGAAAAAAAGTAAGATGAGCCGCATGCTTATATTTATTCCTACCTGCTCATCTTTCTTACTTCCATTGTTGCCTTTAAGTTTCAGTCTTACTTCAGCAAAAGCATTAAAATGTGCAGACATGTATCTACTAACATATAAATGTGATTGGTGACAACCGCTTCATATGCGAAAGAAACCGATCTGTACAAGTGCTTTAGTCTCCTGTTTTTTCCATCTTGGAGAGTGAACAGGTATTTGTGATGCTCTGTTCCTATCTGTGTAGATTTATAGTGTTTACTTACTGTTATACCTGCGGAGACGGCTGTGGGTGCTTTCTGTATGAGGAACTAGGACTCACCGACGTAGGAAACGTTTCCCTCCCGTATGGCTTTGGGAAGCTCAGTAAGAATTGCTCTGAGTGCAGCTTTCAGTCACGTTGCCTTCTGCCGCATTTTCATCCGGTATTGCAGCCTAAGTCGTATTAATCTGCTTAGTAGTTGGGGGGAAACCACAGGGCACAAGTAGAAGTTGATTTTTTCTTTTTTCCCCACTCCCTGTAGCGGCATACAAACCCCACTGAGCAGAGCTGCTAGCCTTGCTCCTGAGGGCTAATATAAATTAAAGGTTCTGAGCACGAGGGGTTGTTAAAATTCTCATAGGGCTCTTTATAAGATGTTAACTCCCATGGTCTGGCCAGGCTCCAAACAGGGTAATCAGATTCCTCCTACCTAAATTCCCCCTGCAATTGCAATTCGATGTGCTGGTATCCCTCACTTCCTCTCCTCTGCCGTGCCCTGTGGAACAGTTGTTGCATTTCATCCCAGAGGTGCTCGCTTTCGCTGACTGATGGAGTGATCTGTGTGCGGAGCCTATAAAGCATTTTAAGAGCCTTTTGGATGAAATGTGTCCTATGATGCTTAATTTTTTTTTTTTTTTTAATTCTCTGCTGTTTAAAACGGACTAGTTAAACCTGAGCCCTGGGTGTGTGTGAACTGCGTGCAATGGACCTGCAGTGAGACAGTATCAACAACTGTTCTCGTTCCTCCTTGACCTTCTTCCCGGGGGTGTTTAGATAAAGTGGTCACAGACTGAACTAAAAATTCAGGAAGGCTTTTCTAAAGGCTTCATTACAAAATAAGAAGATGATGTACTATGTAGTGAGGCTAATGTGATTTTTGCCTCAACTGAAATACATATTGATGTATATCTGTTATATATATTTTTTGTATATATGTTCCCTCTGCTTAGAGATTCTGTTATAACCTTAAGAGCAGCATTTCAATATGTTCTAGAAGTTATCTTTCTTTCACACTTTTTACACTAAAAATGCCTTTAATTATAAAACCCCTTTCATTTTTATTAAAGATATTGCATACTAATTATATGAACTTAAATGTTTCTTATAAGCAGACAGACATGGAGTTAGTGCTCAATGTTTAAGGAGATAGTAGGGGAAAATCTGTATGTGCTAACTATACGAAGGCTTCAAATGCCTTGTATTCCAAATATGGGATTTGCTTATCGAGCATCTGCAGTGCACGTAGGATAAAGTGATACTGAGGGCATCTTTGTGTTTAGTTTAATGTTAGTTTCTCTCTTCACCTGTGGAGTGACTCCTACTAAGCCCATGTAGGAAATCTTTGTATAGACACTAATCTGAATGAACTAAACTGTTACTTCACAAGATCACTTAGTCTGGTGTGATGTGCATGACAGGCCATTGCATTTCTCTTGGTATTAGTGTCAGGCTTGAATATTTGTTTAGGTCAGGTATTTCTCTCCTAGAGCATCAGCACACAGGCTGCAGGTAGAAACAAAAGCTCACTGTTCATCTGTGCCATAATGTCCTCGCTAATTACATGAGATGTCTCAAGGTGGCCTAGGCAGGTGAATTACTCTCCAAGTTGCAGGGGACTTGTCCAGTAGCACCAGAAATGTACTTACAGTCCCAGATTTTTGCTATATTGGCGAAAACCAATATAGGCAAGAGAACCTGATGCGTATCTGAACTCCTGAGGGGATTCTGCATGTTACTTTCTGAGGCAGCACGCATCTTCAAGAATCTTGACCCCCTACATCCGCCAGTTGCTCCCTGGTGCTTCTGAGGAACATAAAAAACCAATAGCAACCAAACAACAGACTGAAAAAAACTCTTCTTTATGTAAAGCAAAATAAAAAAGCTGTCTACCTCGGTAAGTTTTGAAAGCCTGAAGCTTAACACGTCCTGGCAAGATCTTTCACTGTGTTTCAGTCAAGAACTGTGCTATTATGAACATGAGATACCTCTCCCTTTGACCTGTGATGCAAGCTGAAATGAATTTACTTAAATATTTGACACCGAGTTTAGCCTAATGTGCTCGAGTGCTTGTTGCTTGGAAAGGAGCCAGATGCAATACGAGTTCTACCTGTATAATCCCACTCAGTGTGGCGTTAGTGGGTTGTGTCTTGGAATAGGAAATGTGGTTCTCTTGCCTATGATCTGTCAGATATAATCTTACTTAAAAACAGTTTGCCGTTTAGAACTGAAATAAGCCATTGCTGTAGGCTTGGAGCTGTAACCTTTAAGAATGTGCTTTTTAATGGCAAAATATGGTAGTGGATATTTGCATAAAGTACCACTGCCCTGTGAAGCGTTTCTCTTTGTGATTGTTTATAGCTCACATTACATTACCAAGGCGGTTTAACGCTACCTCTAGTTAGCAGTTCTGTTATAGAAGGAAATGTGGTGCTTTTAATTAGTTTATGTGTAAGTAAATGTAATAGCTTTATTCATACTGATGGTCTCCTAACAGGCACAAGAGCAATGTACTTACCATCGACTCTCACACAGTATTTTTTAATACAATAGGAACATTTCTTTTATTGAATAATATTTTTAGGTAAAGGTAATCAGATAGAATAAGGCAGCTAAGGATTTATTTAAATGGAAGTGTGGACATACATACCCTGCAGTTTCTATCTCTTCTTGGTTTGTATTTTTTTGCTTTACCTGATGGTGTGTTGTAACTTTAAGTTACTCTTTTCTGCTAAGGTAAGTATCAAACTTAATTTTTCAGAAATTAGTATCAAAGAACAACATACTAAATTTGTATTTTAATTATTTTCTATTCTTTCAGCAAATAGTCTTTCCTGTTTGTGTCTTCCCTCAACCATCAGACTTTATACTTCTCCAGTAAATCTTCTCCTTCGCTGGCTGTTTGCTGCTGCTGGAATCCTCTC
The DNA here is from genome assembly GCF_000710305.1 of Buceros rhinoceros silvestris. Lineage (NCBI taxonomy): Eukaryota > Metazoa > Chordata > Aves > Bucerotiformes > Bucerotidae > Buceros > Buceros rhinoceros. The sequence goes on from NW_010401298.1 coordinate 18,131, forward strand.
CCTCTGGAAAGGAGGAATGTGCTCTTTACTTTTACTCATGCGTGACTTTCTCACTGTCTCTTGCTTTTTCTGTTTTGTTACCCACAACCGTCTGATGAGTTTTTTTAAATTCTCCAGCTACAGCTTCTTTCCCCCCAGCACTCCCTGCTCTCATGAGCAACTTCAATTTAATTAGAAATGCCTTTTTTTTGCATTATAAATTAAAATTTATAGAACTCAGTAGAAGCTTTCATATCTAAGGCTGAAAGGAAAAGGCTTTTTTCTGCTCCACACAGTTTCCTACCTATTTCTTCCTTTTTTTTTTTTCTTAATGGCACTATTTTTCTTCTTTCTCAACCCATCCCTTTAGCACTCCAAAATTCCTTTCTTGATTGCACATAATTAAAGACACAGTCTGATAATTAAATATTCTAAAATATGTCAAAATTCAGTTCAGTGGATTTGCATTAAGCTTTTTGGGGGAAAGTTATTTCCAGTTTCCCCCAGTTAATGTGGGAAATGTACTTCAGAAATTTCAAACAGAGCGTTAAAGCAGTTTTTCTGAGTCCCAGTGTCCTCATATTTAGGAGATTGTGTAGTCTACTCAGAGGAGTAGATTATTATTATTACTATTATTGCCATTCATTGGAATGAAACTGTAGCAGTATCTGTACCTACTCCAAAAATTCATCATCATTATGGGATGTTGTCTTTAATGACTGCTCCAAATTCCATTTTATTACAACTATTCGGTTAACTTGGTTGTGGAGACAGGTGGATATTTGCACAAAAATTTCATTGTGCTCTTGGGAAACCAGCCATACCAGGAATACTCACTTGAACTGAAATTGAGATAAATAATTTGAGGGTGACTTACTTAAGTTTTGAAACAGTTAACGCTCTCTTAGGAGGAGATGAGGGGTAGATAAATGGTGAACAACTGCGAAGCTGGCTCTGAAGCACGTGCTCATGAATTTGGACACCAACTAATTTGTTTTGGCTGTTGCTGGCACCGCAAATAACAGCATAATGCAAAACCTTCCTGTTTCTTCCCACTGTGTTGTTTTAACTTCCCACTGAGGGCAAGCATCGGCCACGGGCCAAGCCCTCAATGGCAGGAGTGGGAGCAGCAGCTTGGCCAGGGCTTCTCACACGGCAGAGTCCACAGCCTCCCTCTCTCCCTCACAGCTCTCCTGGCTCTGGTGCTGATTGATGCTCGGCAGAGCATGAGCTAGGGAGGTTTTTTTTCCCCCTTTGCCAGCTTAGAGTCAATCCATGACATCAGATGAAGCATATGACTAGTGAAGGGGTGTCAGCTGCAGCCATATGGCTTGTGTGTGCCCAGGAGCAGAACTAGACACTTGTAACAGCTTTATGTTGTGCCATCTTCCCTGCTGGCCTAGGCAGAGTTACTGGACTGAGAAAATCCCCTCAAGAGAATTGCTGATAGGAGGATGTTACCATTCAGGCTTACTTCATGCTGTTTTCCTATTAACTTCCCACACTACAAAGTGCTGCTGGATTTGGGTCATCTTCTTCCTTTTAATTGTTTATAAAGGTGATGAGCTGTGTACATGACTTCCTCGACATGGTCTCATATTTAAATTACTTTTGTGGGTTCCCTTAGAAACCCGGTCCTTTGCCGTGTCCTAGAGAGAAGTCATGTTCTTCAGAACTCATCACAAACTGGGAGATATCAAGTGAGGTTTACCTACTGTTTCATCATCTTGTTCAAAAGTTATCCTAGCGCTTTATCTCCTTGTCTGCCTTTTTTCCTTGACTGATGACCCAGTAACCTCAATTTAGACTTGATTTTAAAAAATTATTCTTTTAAAAAGTATGAATAAAATGGAATTTATCCTCTATTTGCTTCTCTCAGGTGCCTCAGTTGTCTGTTTTGCCTTAGCTTAAGTTGTAGATGTGTGCTAGAGCACTTGGTTAGCGGGGTGTTGTCTGTATACTCCCTGTTTTGTTCCTGAAACACAACGGTGGTTTGTAGTTGAGGTGTGTATCTAAAGGACAGCATCTTGTTCCTTGCATCTGCTTGGGCTCCCAGCTTACATACGGCTTCAAGACACAGCGTGGAAAGTCCGTGTGATTAATGAAGAGTGTGGTGTGATGCTCTTGGACACCAAGAGCTGGAGGTGTAACTTGAATTAAGTAAAAAATATGTGGAGAATCTATATATAAATATACAGTAATGCACACTTTATGCTGGAAATACAAAATTTTTTGTGTTTGTATATGTGCCAGTATAATTTTGTTTGTGTGAGTCCTACAGAGGTAGGGTTTACTATCTCAGTGCAGCCACCACCTCCCCTGTGGGTGCTGCCTTTGCCTTTGTATCTGAAGAATTAAAGTAGCTTCAACCACATCATCTTCTCCTCCAACCCACTTCTGCAGTGTTTCAGGCTGTAAAAAATATTAGGTGCTTGCCTTCATGTCTGATCATCTCTTTAACAGTCATGCTCTTGCCTTCGTGGGCTGTTGTGGCACCCAATCCCTTTTTAGCACCACTGTCTCTCTTGGCTCTGTCCCACAGAGCATCTAAAGGAAATGTTCCTTGAGCAGAGTTTCTCATTGTCTATTCAGCCTGGGATTTTGTGTATTCCCCCCCCCCTTCTGATCAGCATAGGTGTAGGACAGAGTCCCTGCTGTTCGTGTCCTTTCTCAATAATCCCAATGGCTGCCCTCTAGGAAGCAGCAGTTCCATCAGAGACTGGGAACTTGTAAGGAGCCTCACGTGTCCGTTGTGTTGTTGGACCCCCACTGAGAAACGATCTACCCTATACTGAGAATTTTACATTACTATAGCCCTCTGTATAGCTATTGCTTCAGCTGGGAGAGATGATATGGAAAAGATCTGATTGAAAATCTCTCCTGTCCTATGTTGCAAGAAGATTTAGGTATGTTCTCAAGTTTCTGAAAAAGGTTGGTTTAGACTTCCAGTGTAACCAAATGATTTAACCTCTGTTTTTCCTCTCAAAGCCCATGTTTTATGCTGAACCATGCTAAATTTTGCGCTCTCTGTGAAAATGTTTTTGTGGTTCAATGCAGAGAAAAACGAATTGTTTTCATTATTCCCTA
>NW_010401298.1:21309-28200 GCF_000710305.1 Buceros rhinoceros silvestris
ATTTCTGCTTGATCCATAGAAGTAATAGGTTTTATCAGTCATCTTGATAAAGCCAGCCTTTACCAGTTTCAGACCCTTCTAACTATATTAAGACTAGCTATCAAGTATCAGGGAACATATCAAAGCCCTGTTCCTCACACAGTCCCTGCTGCTTCCCTAGGAACTACAACAGCTTGCTTGTTCTTTCCGGTATTGCTGTGTAGAATTAAATTCTTGCATTAATTTCCTTCACCTCTTGATGCAGAGCTGTAGAAAGGGTTGGGCATCTGCTCTCCTCACTCTTCAGAGAGCACTTTCCTATCTTAAAGCTCAGTGTAGAGTCCCTTCGAATCCCATAGAGGAGAGTCTGTGTGAGCAATTGCTTGAGGAATAAATTTTATTTATGCTGAAATACGTTTATACCTTCAAAGTAAATTTGTGTATAGTTGCAATGATGCTCGTTCTGACACACCCACACATGCCATCCCAGTTAGTTGAAGAAATACAGATTCAAAACTCTGAAGTCTAGCTTAGGGAAAAAAAAAAAGCCAACCAACCCTGCTGAGGTGCGGTTAAGGCTCTGCTACCCTTATAAAGGAAGAGGAGGGTAACTAGACAGTCACGCCTCAGGGAACGCTTATTCCAAGAAAATCTGATTGCAGGCATGTAGTAAATGTGCACCTTACACTGATCTGTGTGAGCAAAACATTTTCAAGGTCTGTTCCTCTGTAAGTATAATTTTTTTTATCACATTCCTTAAGAACAGGAGATGGTCTGACAAATTAAGGGAAAATGTAGCTGATAAGTTGTGACCAGAGTTAATCAGAGTCTTGGTATGGTGAAATTCATACGTTTTCCTTACGTTCCCATTCGCTCCTCAAATTGCCTCATATTCTATTTTATTTTAGCAGTGATGTCAGTATCTTGGACAAAGTTCAGGAAAGGAACTATATTAATTTTAAATTTTCCCAGTAGTTCCTTACATCATGTTATGGCTCCAGAATAACTAAATATTGTCATCGTGTTTGGTTTGTACTTCTGATTTAAATTCCCAAATTGTGTAACTCTTTCAAAGTCGTTCAAACCTGATTCAAACTCCTAGAGCGACTGTAATACTGACATGGGAAGCGGGACTGGTCAGTGTTTGCGTGAATAAAAATGCTGTTCACCTGCATGCCTGTACTTGGAAGGGCACTTGCGTAAGTTACTGAAACTGAGGACTAAGATCAGTAGCAAAGGAGGATCTTCAGTGATGAGGTTTCAGCTGGCAAGGGGCATCTAAGAGAAGCTTGTTGCTTTTGTTTGATGTAGCTTGGCAGACAGGGGACTTTGAAGATCTTTGAGGAAGTGTCGAATGAACACATAGGATTCCTTTGAATCACAGAATATTGGGTTTGTGTGGCAAGCTTTTGGTAGCGGGGGGGCTACAGTGTTGGCTTCTGTGAAAATCTGCTAGAAGCTTCCCCCAGGTCCTATAGAGCCAATGCCAACCAACTCCAGGGTGGGGTCCAAGGAGCTGGCCAAGGCTGAGCCCATCGGTCACAGTGGTAGCACCTTTGTGATACCACACTCTGTGATAACATATTTAAGAAGGGGGGGAACCCTGTGCAACAGCAGCTGGAGGAAGGAGTTGAGAATGTGTGAGAGAAACAACCCTGCAGACACCAAGGTCAGTGAAGAAGGCAAAGGAGGAGGAAGTGCTCTGTGTGCCAGAGCAGAGACTCCCCTGCAGCCTGTGGTGAAGAACACGGTGAGGCAGGCTGTCCCTCTGCAGCCCATGGAGGTCAGTGGTGGAGCAGATATCCGCCTGCAGCCTGTGAAGAACCCCGTGCTGGAGCACGTGGATGCCCAAAGAAGGCTTTGACCACGTGGGAAGCCCACGCTGGGGCAGGCTCCTGGCACAACCTGTGAACCCATGGACCTGTGGAGAGAGGGAAGCCTATGATGGAGCAAGTTTGCCGGCAGGCCTTCTGACCCTGTGAGGGAAGAGACTGTGTCCTGCTGGAACAGTCTGTTCCTGAAGGAGCCTGTGGGAAGGACTCACGTTGGGGAAGTTTGTGGAGGACTGTCTTCCATGGGAGGGATCCCATACTGGAGCAGGGGAAGAGAGTGAGGAGTCTTCACCCTGAGGAGGAAGGAGCGGCAGAGACAACGTGTGATGAACAGACTGCAGCCCCCATTCCTCTGCACCACTCAGGGAGACGAAGCGGAGAAAATTGAGAGTGAAGTAAGATTTGGGTTTATTTCTCGTTATCCTGCTCTGATTTGGTTGGCAATAAATTAATTCCCGTAAGTTGAGTCTGGTTTGCCCATGGTGGTAATTGGTGAGTGGTCTTTCTGTCCTTATCTCAACCCGCAAGCCTTTCAATCTATTTTCTCTCCCATCCAGTTGAGGAGGGGAGCAATAGAGCGGCTTTGGTGGGCACCTGGGGTCCAGCCAAGGTCAACCCACCACCCTGATGCAGGGAAATAAAGTGGCAAGTGCCTGTGGGGTTCCCTGTCACATAGAAAGCACAGGTTTAAGCTTGACTATAAGAGAACATTGAAGCAGCTGTGAAGGAAAGCAAGTCTGATGTGGGTGTATTGCATCAGATGTAGAGTCAAGGTAATGATGAATAATGACTAAATACATTTGTAAACAGGTGCAAAACATTTTTTTTTCCCTTTGCCTGGAGAGCTGCCACTGTTTAGTGATAGCTTAATATTTCAGCTAGAACTACAGCTGGAAAGGCAATGATATTGAGTGAGTTTTGTTACCCATTCCACCTTGCTGAAATGAACACAGCCACGTAAAATGAACTAAAATAAACTCATCAAATAGAGTTTGCAAAAGGTTTTACAAAAAAAAAAGGCTTTTTTTTTTTTTTGGTAAATGAGTGTACACCTCTGGAAACCCTTCCAAAGGGCTCTGGAACTGCTGCCTGAGTTTTCAGGTTGTTTTTTTTAAACCTGTGTCACTTGAAGTCCTGAGCTACAGCTCTGAAAGCCTTACCCCTGAACTTGTCCCTGTGCTGCTCCCCTAAGAGGCCTTTCAAAAAGGACCGCCCACCGGAATAGTCCCATACCAGCTCCGGAGTGATTTCCACGATTACTGGTGTAGCAGCAGGACTCTGTTGTAGGTGCTGCGTAAACTTGCAGCAGACCTGCCACCCCTAACCTAGGACAATTAGTGACAGCTGCTGGAGCAATGCTAATTAGAAAATTAGCAGTAATTTGCATTCAAACTGTGTTTCTTGGCTTCACTAGGGGAGAGCAAGAAAGTAAAAGCATCCCTAGCTAACCGAGGGTTGTTATTTTTAATTCAGTGTCGCACCCATGAACAAACTCGAACAGGACCACTTGCAGTAAAAGTCTAACTAGAGAGAGGCTCTTACTAATGAATATTTCTTCTAGCCGTGGACTTTTGGACTTGGGAAACATAATAACATGCCAGTACTAAATATATAATGTGGATTAGTTTTCCACCAATGTTTTTAGTTTCCCAGCTGTTTCTAAATGTTTGGTTCAGCCTATCAAGAGTTACCACTGTCTTTTTAATGCTGTACATTATATTGTCTTGTTTCTGAGTTGTATTTGTTTGAAGAGTATAATGTCAATATTGAGAAAGCAGGATGGTCCTGACCAGTTATCCAGGTATTTAGAAAACTCTAGTTAGTTTTATAAAGATGGATTTGTCCAAATATCTGATGTTAATATTAGATATGATTTATTACCTTGGAAAATCCATTGTGTATTTTAAATTGGATTACTGCTGGATTCAGAGGGATGAAAACCACTGCTGAAGTGTATCAGATTATTCATGGCTCATCGGGGAACTCTGCGCTATGGAGAAGCAGGTGTCTCCTTTCACTAGGAAGGCTTTCCCTTACAGGGACAGGATTCAGAGTAACATATGGATGCCTGCAGGATCCTAAAAATCCTGCTATTCTACATCCTTTTTCAACAACCTTTGGGCAAGATGAAGCAAAATTATGTTTATGTGAGTTTTGTGCTTACATAGCTTTTTTCACTGTCACTTCTTCGTTAATGCAGAGAATGTAGTGATAAAACCAAGCACATTTCTTCTAAGTTAATCATATTTAAATAATTTCTGTACCTATCCAGTCCCCAAAGCCTGGCAGGTATCATGGTGGTGGTGGCCTTGTGAGGGAATCTGTAGGGGTCTCAATTTCCCAACTCTGCACTGCCCAAAGCAGAGGAGTTCCCTGTCATGGCTCTTCCACAGCAACCATGGTAGGAGGCGTAGGAAGAAATGCTAAAAGCAGCAGAATGCTGTTGAGAGGCCATCAGAGCTCGACATAAAACAAATTGCAGGTGTCTTTATGGAAAGGCAAGAATTACCAAAACCTGCGCTAAGGTCCTGGAGGAAGGCTGAGAAGCTGGCAACCATCCAAAAAATACCATATGTTGGGTGGCTGCTCTTCGTGTAGGTCATGCGGATGATGATGGTCACGTGTTTGTCCCGTCATTGTCCTGTCAAGGAATGATTCATATTTTCTAGATATTTTCCCCTTTCTTCTGATTATTGCATTTCAGAGGAGTAATTCTTAAAGACCTAAAGCGCGTTTTGTCCTAAAACAAGTGTCCACCTACAGAGGTTATCCTGGAATAGCTCTTTGGTGATGATTTATTCTGCAGCAGTGTCTGCAATTTGTCTTCATGACGAGTAGCGCTAAATCTCTGCTATTAGTGGGCCACTTGCGAGTGTGTTCTTGAAGCAACAGGGTTTTAGCTCTAGGGATGGAAATTGAATTTCCAATGGAATACAGGACAGCAAACACTTGGTGACCAACAATTTCAGAAAAATGGACAGATTGTAAAATATTTGGCATTCTGTGCTATGAGATGAGGTATCAGCAGCATTCCTTTGAGGTGATGTGAAGTCTCAGAGAAAGCGCCCTGGCGGCTTTTTATCTAAATCACGAGGGAGCATTCAGAGACAGTGAAAGTCCTGGGGGACTGGTATGCTCAGAGTAGAGGTATTCCTTCGAGGTGAAGTACCGGGCTTGCCCCAGTCCGTGGCTCATTTCAGGCTACTTGATTTGCAGTTGGACTTCCACAGAGAGGGTCCCCCTTGCACACCGCTCCCTTGCCTCTGCAGCACAGGTACGCTATCGTAAACTAGGTATGTTGATGTGGAGGGGGGAGAAAACAAAAAGAAATGTTTAAGAGGGGGCATTGCAGTTTCCCGCTGCTCTTGGAGCCAATCCACCTTCTGGAATAGTACTTTCAACTGCAAACGTTGAATTTCCATTATTGGTGTATCCTCACTGAAATGCTGAAGGTATTCTAAGATTCTCATTCAGTTCTTCTTTCTCAAGGGCATTCAGTGGAGTAGGATCCTTCTGCTATAGCGCTGTGGACATTAAGTAGGGAACCAAAGTTAGCCAAGGGGTACAGAGCTAGTCAAAGGTAGCAAATCTTTAACGTGCAGTCTACAGCATATTTAAAGTTGGAAAACGTCTTTATTTCTTTAGATTTTTCATTATTTGGCAGTTTTATGAAGTTTTATTGCATATCTTGTGGTGTTGCAGATAAGTTCCGAAGATGTTTAAGTCATTGTGCTGCATTTTACAATGTTTTTTTTGCTCTAAAACTTTCACATGTGCACCTGTGTGCTGCCATACTGGCTTTAAGAGCTGGAACTTCTTGGTGGATTTCTTTTCATACTAATATTTTAAGGCATTCTGGAGGGATGATTTTTTTGTTTCCTGTCCTCCACTGTCTTGAAGATAAGAAAGCTCCGTAGCATTTGGGAGTTGCTGATGCTGCTTAATGATTCTTAAGTTTGTTCAAAGTAAATAATCTCAATCAAATAAAATTTTCTCTTTATATTGCCTCTTCATTTTGCCATGTACCAACAGGAATGGGAATGTTTTGGGATGTGGTTAATTAGGATGAAATTTTCTGTGTACACAAATACTTAGTTTTAGGGGTGATTACTGACTTGCCCGTTGCAGGGCAAGAGGAGATACATTTTCCTGGGAAACCTATCGAGTGGATCACCAGAAACTGCAGGAAGGCGAGAGGCTGTTTGTGTCCACTCAGAGTGTCACAATCACCCAAAAAGGTAAGTCTGGAGCATGTGTTAGTTTTAACCTACCTTTCTCTGTCCTGTGGTCACGATAGTTTCAAAAGTTTTTATGGTTTCATCTTGAAGGCAGACTTTTGGCATAGTTTTGGTTTAGAAGCCAGCTGGGAATCGAAGTGTGAATTAGAGTAATGCAAAGGCTGCTGCTTCCAATTTCTTAAGACTACTGCCGGGGTTAAGATCAGCTGCTTTTCTGATTGCATTTCCTGCAATCCTGACCTCATTTCCTCCTGCATTTCCTGACCTCAGCTCCTCATGCATGGTGTCCTCATAGGAGGAATGAAAAACCTCCAAAACAACTATATTGGTGCCTGTGCCATTGCCGTAAGATTGTCATAATTTCACTGTGAACTCTTCAGCTGGAAAGAGAAGCTCTTTTACACTTCACTTTTTAAGGTTTAAGGTTATTTTCATTGGTGCCACCTTATGATGATGATGATGCACACTTGTGCCTACGTGACACATTTAGAAAGGATGGACTCTAAATGAGTAATTTACAAATGTTCTGTTTATGAATCAAAATCTAGTGGTTTTAGCATTCAACAGAGAGATTATTATTAATTGCTGGTGAAGAGGATGACACTGTTAAGGTACCTGTGAATTATTTGAAAGTACATCTGTCCCAGTGTACAGGACTTCATGAGTGAGGCTCTGCATTAGCTGAGAAAAACCTATAGTTCTCAAGGGATGCTTGGTCAACAATCTCAGAACAGAGTCACTGTTGCATTGAGCAACACAAGAGTAAATGCCACAAAATTTTGCTCTCTAAGACTGATTTAATATAAATTATAGCCTGCTCTGTGTTGAACTCCTAAGCAGGA
>NW_010401298.1:28288-35194 GCF_000710305.1 Buceros rhinoceros silvestris
AGGAATGAGACTGTGGAATGATGCTGAAGCTGAAGTTTCATGCTAAAGCCATTTCCGCACCCAGAGGCTTGTGTGCAGTCAGACTTCCCTTTAATCCCAAATATGTGAAATATAAAATAGCATTAAAAATATCCAACTAGAAATTTTGACTCTGAACGGCCGAATTCCACCGTCTTACTCTGACGGTGATGCTATCCACTACCTTAGTGGCAGTGAGAGAAACTTCGTTTTTTGTGGACAGATGTACCCAAAGTCAAAGGAAAGCTGGGTAAGAATGGGTGTACGAAGAACTGGAACCAGAAACCTAGACTAAAGCAAGCCCCACAATGGCCATAATCTCCTACATTCTTTCCACGTGTATAGAATAAAGATTGCTTGAGTATTTTAGCACAACTGAAATCTGGAATTGAAGGCTTTCATCTCGCTTATAGAGTGGTGGTCATGAAATTCAGATTCCACTCTGATTTTGTCATTGAGTCCAAGGGGGTTTTATTCATTGTTTTACTGTTTGCTTAAATATGACCATCTGGACAGACAAAAGAAAGACTCTTTCTGTAATTTTTTTGGTTTTTTTAACAGTAGTGCCAACAACACTTTCAGTTATTCATGCTGGCCAAGCATGATTGGAAAAGGTCAAATATTTTCTAAAAAGTTAAGATAATTGAAGACCATGATTTTAAAAAATTCACTGGAAGAGTGTTTAAAAAAAAAATTTTTTTTACTAAAAATATCACAGAACATTTGTTACTGTCTGAAGTCCACATGGCTCAGAGACCAGGAGGCTTGTTGGAAGTCTCATGACCTAGACCACCGCCAAATGATGAGAGAAGACTTAAAAATTAACTGGAACAAAAGATGAAAATATTATTCCTCCTCCTACCTAGTGAATGAGTCTACACCATTCACTTCTTGCCGGGTGTAACGTGTAATTACTTACTGATGTCCAGTAGCAGTGCTTTAGTACAGTTACCCCATGGCTTGAGAGTGCTTTCATCCAGGAGAAAAGACACACGGAATTTACAAGGTTTCCCATATGTTAAAAAAACAAAAAACAACGTACACACAAAACAACCCCACCCCCCAACACACACACACACACAAATAAACACCCAAACCATGCAAAAAAAAAAGTCAACAAAAAACCCAACCAAAAAACCCTGACAAAACTGACAACCCAGCAGCACAACCTCACGGGGTAAAAGGGAAGGAGAACCAAAAGAAGTTGCCGTTGTATAGTTGTACCGTTGTAGGACAGATCTGGTGTCAGGGATAACAGGACTTGGGCAGGTGTGGGTCCTCACACAGAAATGCAGATGCTTGTGGGTGGCACCCGTGTGTTAGACTTAACTATCTATAACGTCTGGTTTGGATTTACTCCTGAAATGTTGTCAGGTTGTCAAGGTTTGGGTTGAAAGGGGAGTTTTCAGAGATGTGTTTTGGAAAACATTAATCCACTGTATCCCTCTCTCTCATGTAATTTACCGTATAGAGAGAATATTCATGCCAGGACACTTTTGAACATGCTGATCCGAGAGTACGTCACCTTCTCAAGTCCTAGAGGAAAAGTTACTGAGTTGCTCATTCTACCAAAGAACATCCTGTTTGAGATGGTATTTGCCTGGTTTTAGGTGTAAGAAAATCGGTTATCATTTCATTAATCCCTTACCCTGTCTTCACTTGACCTCCTGGATATTTCCTGTAGGCTATTTGAAAACCTACATTTTCTGTAGAATGTAAAATCTGTTACTCTGTTGAATACAAGAAGTTTAAAGCCAAATGGCTCAGTGCAGAAGGGAGGAGCAGTGGAACAGGAGCATCTCAGATCCAGTAAACGCTTATTTTTCCAACATCCCCACAGTCATCAAAAACGCTGGCAGTTCAAGGTGCCTGGTTCTTATTGCCACGTTAATGCCGCACAACCCTGATTTTTGCCCAAGTTTCACAAGCTGTTAGGAAAGCAAGTGCTGATGAAATTGTGCTTTGAGTTTTGGCGAGGGCCAGGCGGGAATGTTCGAGCTTTTTTCCTTTTATTAAGATAAGTATTTGGCTTTTCCAGAAGAAAATTTGGCCTTGGCTATAAGAGCCTACGTATCTTCAGTAACTGTGGATACATTTTGGAAATAGGTTTTGAATGATTTTTTAAAAACTTATTCCCTTTGAGCTGATCTGTTTCTCTTTCAATTTTTCAGTTTTGTGTATGTTTCAGGGTTTAGCACTCTTGAACCGGTGAAGCATGTAGAAGAGTTGAGAACAGGCTGAGAGGGTTGGGGCTGTTCAGCCTGAAGAAGAGACAGCTCTGGGGAGACCTTAGCGTGGCCTGCCAGTACTTAAAGGGAGCTATAAGAAAGGTGGGGACAGACTTCTTAGCAGGGCCTGTTGCGACAGGACACTGGGTGATGGTTTTAAACTAAAAGAGAGAAAATTTAGACTGATATAAGGAATAATTTGTTTACAGTGAGGGTGGTGAGGTACTGGCTCAGGTTGCCCCAAGAGGTGGAAGAAGCCCCATCCCTGGAAACATTCCAGGTCAGGTTGGACCTTGGGGCTCTGAGCAACCTGCTCCAGTTGCTCCACCTGCTCACTGCAGGGTGGGGTTGGACTAAATGACCTTTGAAGGTCCCTTCCAATGCAAAACATTCTGTGATTCTATGATCTTGTGATAAGAGAATAATCTGAAAGAGAAGGTTTTCAAACACCAGCTCTGCCTCCGTGATTTTGCAAGAAATAACACAGAAATGTTGCATCTACTACAGGCAAGGAAACAGCCTTCCAGACATGGAATTGACTTGTTTATGTGGTTATTTCTTTCTTCTGCTGCCCATAGTGATAGCAGTATCTCATATCTAATAGAACCACCCCTTTCCGCACATCAGGCAGGACAGTGCTTGGGCTATGTCGAGGTTGTCCTTGGGGTTCAGGGAGTTCTCCTGAGCCCTTCTGACTTTCAGGGCAGCTTTCCACCATGATCTCACCTGCCAGCTGCTGAAATGAGCCAGAAACCCAGGGCTACTCTTGTGGTGTTTTGCCTTCCTTTATTTCCCTTGCGCTACCGTCTCATAGTTACAACGCAGTTACTCTCAGCCATCCATTCCTATCCAGGTGTGAGTGGCAGAGACAGCGAGAAGCCTCTCTCATGCAGTCCATCCCACACCTGTCTCCAACATCCTCTGGAAATCTCCAGGATTGCTGGTGCTCTGCGTCAGCCTTCCAGCAAGTGTTGGAGTGATCAAAGTCCCCATGTTAATCTGTGGCCATGAAGTTTCATCTAGATCTTTAAAGGAGACTTCCTCATTCCTTGATTAGTTGTTCCATAACAGACACCCACCATGATGTCTCCCTTGTTGGGAGACATATCTTTGATCCCAATAGCTCTGCAAATATTGGAGAATTCTAATTCTTCCTGCATGCTCCCAAATATGTATGATGATGTGAATGGGCGCTGGAGACAGATCACCCCTCAAATAACCCGTTTAAAACTCTGCTCACTAGTTTGCGAGCCTACTGGCAAAGCTGCTCTTGGCCACTTGGTCATGTAGACCCCACCACTCTCCAGCAGTGCTCACTCTCAAAGAGGGTCCTGTCATCACAGAAACCAAAGCCCTCCCTGCAACCAGCCATGCAGCCAGCTGCTGGGTCTTGGTGGCAGCAAAGGAGGCATTTACAACACTCTTGCCACCTCGCCCTGTCAGAAGAAAGCCTTGTTCTGCCTATATAAGCCTCATACAAATGTAATTGTCTTTAACAGTTTAAATGAAACTTTAAGGCTTTTTTTAAAATAAACCATGCATGAGTTGGCATCACTTCCAGAAACATGCAGCAACTACGGAGGCCAAGTATGTATGGGGACATCAGGTCCTTGTCTACGTGTGGTGGCACTTTTCGGAAGCCAGCTTCACGTGCAAACCTGGCTTCTCTGCTGCTAGAGCACTAACCGTGTTTTCCTGCCTTTGATATATGCCTTCATATATACAACAGTGATAGTTTTGTCTCTCTGTGGATGAGCAGAAAGAACAAACTTGTGGAGAGGTGTTACACCAGCCCAGGCTGATTCAACCTCACCAGCTCTAGAGAGAGAAGCTCAAGAGCTCAGTCCTGGGCACCCAACTCGTAGGCCCACATCCAGCTCTTTGCTGCTGCGTCTTGACTGTTGCTCTTGCATCAGGTAGATTATGCCTGGTTAGAGATGTCTACCTAGTCTCTAACTGAGTATTCTACTTACAAGAAGCTTTAGCTTTTTGTTGTGAAGACACAGGATCAAGTAGGGTTAGAAGGCTCAATCTTAACTGACACAGCATCCCACCCTTTCTGTCATTGTAATGAGCAAGACTAATTTGCAACTTGTCGTATAAGCAAGCTGTGGGTGTACTGGAGAGGTGGTTGTTTGCTGTAAGCTGGTGGAGAAGGTGTTGCCAAATCTCTGAGTGAGATCCATGGTGATGACTGCCAAGGAACAATTGGCTTCCGAACTAGAATTAGGGTCTATGAGAGCAGAAAAAGCCTCACGAAGGCTGCATGGCCAAAACCGCATTTTGTTCTAACTTAGCTCCTTCTTGATCACAGTCAAAAGAAATCTGTGGAACCAATTTTTGGTTCTTTTTCAGCTAAAGATCCGAAGCTTAGCTGTATCTAATCCAAATAACAGATACCAAGGATTGGGTTGTACCTTCTGTAGACGTAACTTATTTTGAGATCAACTCAAAAAATAGGGGAAAAAAGGGCTATTGTATATGCTTATGTGCTAGTAACGATTAACACAGATCTAGTCAGATGAGGTCTTGTGCAGTTGCGGTGGGAGATATAAAGAAGTGGGCGGTCATGGACAGCTACAAATTTCTGACGGGTTTGGTAAGGGCCGGTGTTCTTCACACAAGTTCACAGATAGAAGTAAGGTAACAGGGGTATCACTGTCACCAGAAGGAAATGGAGGTAAAAGGCACAGGTCTGTGTAGGATCTCTTATGAGACCAACATCTTGCTGCCTAAAATCTGTGCTGCAAAATAAGAACCAGTAAAGAGTAATTCACTACTGCTCGTTACATGTGATGAAAGAACAAGTAAGAAAAGTCATCAATAAATACATGGTTCACTAATGTGGAAAAAAAGGTCTTTCTTTTACTGGAAAATACCTTTTGAAAATCTTTTTAAAATGTTCCTAAGATTGCTGTTTTTAAATAAGTACATCAATCCCTTCAGAAGTTCTTGATGATGATAAAGTACTAAAAAGCTTGAGTCTAGAGCTGAGTTGGTTGATAGGGGAAGTTGAAATGGATGTTTTGGAAGAAGAAGCATAAGATGTTCATAGAAACCAGAAGAGAATTCTGTGAGTATGCTTTGATAGTACTTCAGTTTTGATAAGATATTGGAAAACCAAAATCAAAAAACATCGGTACAAAAGAGTAGGTTAATAAACACGTTAGCTGGAAGTCACACATAAAAGCTAACAAATAAAAGGTGAGGCAAGCAGCCTGAGAATATTTCAGAGACAACAACAGTAGCCTCAAAAGAGAATATTTTCGACAGCTGCCTTATCTCTCTCTCTCTAGGAAAATGGTGTGACTAGAAATGGGATGTGCTGTCTGAACGGGTGCCAGGTAACTACCTCTGGAGAAAAAAACAAGCAAACAAAACCTGATTAGATAAATTTTATTAGCTTGATTTGTCAAGTTTGTTGGCAATTGTTGATACGTTGTGTTGTGAGGACTCAGATCCACGAGATTGGGCTGCAGGTCAGCGCATCAGATTCTGATGCTGTAGCTGCATGTTGTGGAATGATTCTGCATTGGGGAAAACCCCAATTTTAATGTGCTCTTAGAATAATTCCTGCCTAGGAGGAAAATAATCAGTTATGATCCAGTTATGCTGCTGCGAGTTGGAGTAATCTGTGCTTTTTGATACCTCTGGGCATACAGTGATTGTTACTGGAATCCTCTGGTCTTTGTTGTTGCACATTGCCATGGGCGAGCAACGCAACCGAACAGAAACTTCTGGCCAACTGGTCAGGTGAAGCGTCAGCGTGCTCTGGAAGGTATCACCTACAGCAGCGAAGCAAGGGGCTGCTTTTTGCCCGGACTAGCACCTAGGCTGTGCTATCCCACATGGCAGCAGCATACAGTAGGCAGCTGAGCTCAGCCTGAAGGCATGTGTTTGACGTGCCTCCCGCTCCCCCGGCCACCTGGGGCCGTGGGTGAGGCGAAACTGCAACCTGATGCTATAATGCGTGACAGCCAGGTGTTCAGTTTTGCTGTTTCGTATATCAGCTTTACCAAACTTGGTGAATAACACCATGAAAAATGATGACAAAAATGACAGCAGGAGAGCAGATTGCGGTTTGAAAAAATCTGCTGTCTCCCTAATTGCTTGGCTGGGAAGGAAATCGCTCCTCCCTTAGGTGAAAAACTGATAAGAAAAAAATAATTTGATTATGAATATTAAGATTATGATTAATTTAGATTTGCTTTAAAACTTCTTTTAGTCTTGGCAAAGAATGGACCTTTTCAGTTTGAGTATTTTTGTGGTAGAGGAAGTCAAAGCTCAGCAAACGTCTCCAGTGTCAACCTGGATTTAGGAAGGTAAATTCTTTCTTGCTCTCTTGGTCACATCCCACCAAATTACTTATCTCCTTTAAATTTTTATGTATTTTTTAAAATTTTTACATTATGCGGATTTCTTTGAAATACGTAGAAGCAGACTATCCTTGGCACGTGACAATGAACCTTACAGGATTACAGTATATTCTTCTGGGTTTTTTGCAGTTGTCTCCCAAACCGCCTCTTACAAGTTTTGAGGGACCCGTCTACCAAGTAATGCCTCCATAATGCTTTCCCAGATCCTCTTCCCATACCATGATCATCGTTAAGGGCTCTTGTTATTTTTACTGGTGAAACATGGAACGTAAGGTGCATTTCCT